>NC_090814.1:131037371-131340826 GCF_000390325.3 Nicotiana tomentosiformis | reverse complement strand
TCCATTCCGGAGTCGTTTGCTCAAAAGTCAACTCTCCGATCAACTCTTTCCATTTAAGCTTCTAAATAAGGATTGTTCTTTTAATTTAATTATGAGTCTTCAGTAAATCAAACTCGACCACACCCGCGGGTAATAATACATATTGCGAAGCTACTCGAGGACTTAAGTCACTGAACGAGGCGTAAATTCTTAAAACGACAAGTCGGGTCGTTACATTCACCACCTCTTAAACAAACGTTCGTCCTCGAACGTGCTAAGAATCTTTCCGAGGACTTTAAATTACTGAGTATATTCTTGAACACATACTTGTGGATGATTCTACATTCCCGCAATTTAACACGGGTCTGACAACATTATCTCAATTGAGATTATTTCTTTTCTCCATTCTTATAAGCTTTAGAGCAAAAATCCCCAACTCTCCAATCATTTCCAAAATGCCTCATTTTCACTTTGACACACGGTATTAGTCTCAACTGGCTATAGCAACTCATGCCTATGCACACATCAACTTTTTTGATAGTGTTGAAGTACTTCAAATTTTTTTTGGGTTGCTACATTCTTCCCCGCTTAGGATCATTCGCCCTCAAACACATAACATATTTATCTCTTCCTTTGCAAATCTCAATCCTCCAAATTTTACTAACTCCCAAATTTTTCAGAAATTTCGACAGAGTCCCCCTGTAATTGGGCCTATCCACCTGCCAGAGTAACACCAAAACAACTTCTAACAACACATCCACAACCCAACAAAATACCACAAGGTATATATCAATAACACTAATCTAAGCATTATAAGCACTGCATTATCATAATGATACCAGGACATGAAGCACATCTTATGTATGCTCATCACCACATCTCTGGTCTTAAAAGTTGTTCATAATTAATTCCAGCATCATCAATTAATCTTATATTAACCACCACCTCATTTCGAATTTTCACAATACTGACAACAGACTGTGAGGCATGAAGACCTCATGATTGCTTACTCGGATTAATGAGTCACATTTAATGCCACCTGGGCACTCATCTCATAGGTTAAAACTCAATGTTTACAGCATGGAAATGGCTGAATATGCACAGAAAAATATACAAAAATTATCAAATAAGCCTAACAGGCATAACTCCATATTAATACTATTGTAAAATTAAATTTCATAAAGGAAAAATTTTAAACTCATAAATATTTCACCACAAGGACCTCGTCCTTACATAACTTTCATCGCGGCTTGCAGCCCAGTTTAAATATTTCACATCATGTAAAAATGAGAGGATCTCGTTCTCAACTCCGAATCACAAGTATGTTGCACATTGTGCCAACTGAAATTTTCAATTCCCTTTCTTTCTTCTTTTCAATATATTTCGTAAACAATTTTCACAACATATAATAAACCCTCATACCGGTAGGGCATATAATTCATAAAAATTGGAATCAATTATTCCGAAACATATTAAACCCACTGTAATGAATAATAAAAATTACTTTTGGGCTTATAGCCCTCAATGGTGTACCAAAAATAAAATGACAAACACGGGTTCACATATTTAAATCTCCCAACAGGGATAAACATATAAGTAGGTCACAAATTTATGAAGCTCACCCATAAGTGGAGCATAATAGGAGGACTCACCTCAATATTCAGAACCGAATCAAATTAAAAAAAAATCCTTTTATAATAAAATCAGGATCGTACCTGTATCAATACCATCTGGTGTATTGGCCTCAGCCAAATCATAGTGATTAAATCAATGGGGCGGGCCTCCACCTCTTAAGCGCCCATAACCCGCCTGTCCTCCACTTCTAGCTGATTGTGCACGTGGAGTATCAACTGGAATAAAGCTTGTGGATGGAGTGTTCAGATGAAATCCACCCCTCCCAAGTCTGGGACAATCTCTCATGATATGCCTAGTATCACCACACTCGTAACAACCCCTTTGAGGTCGCGGTTGCTCGCACTGAGTCTGTGCCGGATAACTGAAATAATCATTGTAGGAATCCCGTGCTGGTGGTGCATTGTAAGAACTTACTGGAGCACTCCAAGTAATCTGATGTGCGGACTGAGCTGACCGACTGCTCGAGCCTCCGCTATAATGGGTTCTAGCTGAAGAGTAAAACCCACTGAACCCTCCAGATCTTCGAGACCTTTTGGCCTCCTTAGACTCCCTTTCCTCGCCTAAAACACCCTCAATCTTCCTTGCAATCTCCACTACTTGTTGAAATGGAGCATCAGTTTGCAACTCTCGAGCCATGCATATTTTAATATCATAATCGAGCCCCTCAATGAATCTGCGGACCCGTTCTCTGATTATAGGAACTAAGATAGCTGCATGACGGCTAACTTACTGAACCTGATAGCATATTGTGACACTGTCATAGTGTCTTGACGCAACCGTTCAAACTCTATGCGCCACATATCTTGGAGAGTCTGGGGAACAAATTCTTTCAAGAACATTTCCGAAAATTAAGCCCAAGTGGGTGGTGTTGCATCGGTTGGTCTACCATCTTCATAGATTTGCCACCACCGATACGCTGCTCCTCATAGTTGAAATGTAGTAAAGGCAACTCCGCTCACCTCCACAATACCCACGATGCGGAGAATACGGTGACAATTTTCTAGAAATCCTTGGGCATCCTCTATAGTTGTGCCACTGAAAGTAGGTGGACTATACCTCTTAAACCTTTCAAGTTTCTTTTGTTCTTCTTCTGACACCTCGGGTCTGACCTCAAGTCGAACAGTAATAACAGGTTATACCGGTACAATACCCGAAACCTGACCAATGTGAACCTGCTGCTCTGGAGTTACTCTGGCTACGACACGTGCTCCTCATCGGCCTCTGCATCTGCCTCTAGCGACATCCGCTCCGGGGGTAATTTTATCAGCAACTGCAGCTCGTGTCCTCACCATCTGTGAGAGAATGGAATGATAAAAGTTCAAACTTCGAGATCAATGAACTCGCGCGATGGAATGAAAGAAGTGAGATTATCCTAATAGTTCCGTAGCCTCTCGAAAATAAGTACAGACGTCTCCGTACCGATCCGCAAGACTCTACTAAACTCGCCTATGACTCATAGCACTTATGAACCTAGGGCTCTGATACCAACTTGTCACGACCCAATTTCCCCTCCGTTTGGGTAACATGATGGCATCTAGTCATAGGGACTAGGTAAGCCTAACATTAATTGAAACAACATTATTTAAATAACATCTAACAATTTGAAATAGAAATATCTTAAACTTTACAATTTCCAAAACCTGGTAGTACAAGTCATAAGCTTTACAGAGTGTTTGCTAGAAAGCTTCTAAATACAACTGTCCAGAAATAAGAATAAATAGTGCAAAATTAAAACGTGACAGTGACTTCGAAGCCTGCGAACGCAGCAACAGGTTTACCTTGAGTCTCCATAGCAACGACCCACACAGCTACTAACGAACAATACCTGGATCTGCACAAAAATATGCAGAAGTGTAGAATGAGCACACCACAACGATGCCCAGTAAGTATCAAGACTAACCTTAGTAGAGTAGTGACGAAGTACAGTCAAGACACTCACTAGTCAAATAACATGTGTCATACTAAAATAATCGAGAACAAATAGCAGAGATATAAACAATAAGGCAGCAAGAACACCACAATTATTGATCCGACAAATAAGAAAGAACACAAGTACAACCAATTAAACAAGTCTTTCACATAAGAACCCTTCAAATAAAATACCCTCCAAATATATATTTCTTCAAATAATTATCCTTCGAATATAAACTCTTTCAAATAAATATCTTTAAAAATATAATTCTTCAATTTAAAAGTCACCCTATGACACCTCATTTCCTAATCATCAAATACGGGTCTCAACCCACCTTTATGTTTCCATGGCACCTCGTGCCCACATTTCTATCACAATTGTACGGACTACTCACGTGCCAATAATATCAATGTATATAAGATCCACATGATCAATTTATTCCCAATAAGGTAAGTTTAAAATTTTTTAAATCAAGTAGGAAATCAACAAAAGAATGAATTTATTTTAGAAATCATTTGGGCGGAGAAAATAATATTTCAATAAAAACAAAACACCTGATAGTTGCTGATTTGGATGTGAAACTTATAAGAATTAAAGCATACAACAATTTCTTTTATTCAAAACAAATTAACCTTAAAAATTAGTAAAAACTAGAAACACAAATCCTCAGAGTCTCGTACAAGAGCCAAAGCCAACACATTACAACAAGGAATACAAACACACAATAAAATCAAATAATACATCACGAAAGAACACAAAGATTTATATATTACGGAAAAACCAAATAACTAAAGGCAAGTGCAACCATAGGAAATATCAACAAAAAGAGCACTCTCGAGGTACCGCCTCATAGTCCCAAAAGTAAATATGCAACATCAACAATGCCCTTGGGCCATCACAAATCAATCCCCGACATAGCCCACCTTGTCTTGCCACGTGTGTAATAGTAAAGTGAATGCCGGCCTTGTCTCTCCACACGCGCACAATAATGTTCCCACCTTGTCTCGCCACATGCGCAACCCCCCCCCCCCCATATATACATACATATACATATATATATATATTCCGCATTGTTATGCCGCATGTGCAAATATCAATAGTAACAATAGCACGGCAGAAACCTCGTGCAAACACCCGAACAAAACTTTCCAACAAAATAACGTGCCAATATCACATCTCATAAACTGCACCTCAACTACTCAAATATTTCAACGTATCACATATTAGCACATCAAGTGGTCAATTATTACAATTTATTATAGATTGCACATCGAGTGCTCAAATACTATAATTTGCCACAAAATTCAATGATACATAAATTTTCATAATAAGGAGCCCATGGCTCGACCATAATGTGCACAAAATCTTAACAAATATGTCCGGGAGTGAAAAACTCAACAAAATAATATTTCACATAAAAATCAAGGTGGCAATCACACCAAAATCATCATATAAAAACAAATCCAACAGAACAAGAATCTTGGCAAGACAATTAAAGGATTTAATAAGCACCAATAATTTCCCATTTAATACCTAAGGGCGTCTAACGATTTTAACCAATGTAATTTACACATATAAACCAAGTACGTACTCGTCACCTCGCGTACTTGATTTTCAATTACACAAATTGTACATAAGACTCAATGCCTAAGTGGTAATTCCCCCACTCGAGATTAGGCAAGACACTTACCTCAAACTACGCTCAATCAGTCAAGTAGTATGCCCTTTCCTCAATTTTCTGACTTAGATAGGCTCGAATCTAGTCATAATTAATTAGATTCAATCAATACAAATTGTAGGAATAAATTCCATATGAAAATATAAATTTTCTACAAAAATCCGAAATTTAACCGAAAAATCGCCTGTGGGGCACACATCTCGGAACCCGACAAAAGTTACAAAATATGAATGCCCATTCCGATACGAGTTCAACCATACCAATTTTATTAAATTCCGATAACAACTCGACCTCCAAATCTTAAATTGAACCAAGAGGGTTTTCACAATTTTTCCAACATAATTCACCGATTAAATGTTAAAAACAACCATGGATTCAGGTAATTTAACCAATATTGAGTTAAGAACACTTACCCCGTTATTTCCTCTGAAAATCTCCCAAAAATCGCCTCATCCCGAGTTCCAATCCGTCAAAAATGGAAAATGGGACGAAGTCCCATTTTCAGAACTTAAACTCACTACCCAGGCTTTTCTTCTTCGCGTTCGCGTGACCAGTGTCGCGTTCGCGAAGGTCTGACCATGCACAGCATCGCGTTCGCATTCAAGCTCTCGCATTCGTGGTAGCCAACTGCCCTCCTTCTTCGCGTTCGCAGTCCATGCTTCGCGTTTGCGAAGGGTTAATGGCTCAGGGTCCCGGCTCCCCTTCCTTCTTCGCGTTCGGGACCACTGCGTCGCGTTCGCATAAGCTTGACCAGACCTTGCCTCACGTTCACGTACACTGCTTCGCGTTCACAAAGGTCAAATCCAGCACCCCCAAATTTCTTCTTCGCGAACGCGGGACTTCCTTCGCGTTCGCGAAGAAGGAAACCAAACACCAGAATCAGCAGTTCCAAAACAGCTCCAAATGATCCGAAATCACCTCAAAACACACCCAAGCCCCCCGGGACCTCAACCAATCATACCAACCAGTCCCATAACACATTACGAACTTGTTCGAGGCCTCAAATCGCATCAAACAACATCAAAACGATGAATCGCACTTCAAATCAAAATCCATGAACTTTGAACTTTTAAATTCTATATCTTGTGCCGAAACACGTCAAATCAATTTGGAATGACTTCAAATTTTGTACATAAGTCATAAATGACATAACAAACCTATTCCAAATTTCCAGAATCGGATTCCGTCCCCGATATCAAAAAGTCAACCCCCGGTCAAACTTCCCAAAAATTCGTCTTTCGCCATTTCAAGCCTAATTCCACTACAGACCTCCAAATAATTTTGCGGACACGCTCCTAAGTCCATAATCACCATACAGAGCTATTGACAACATCAAAATTCCATTCCAGAGTCGTTTGCTCAAAAGTCAACTCTCCGGTCAACTCTTTCCATTTAAGCTTCTAATTAAGGATTGTTCTTTTAATTTAATTCCAAATCTTCAGTAAATCAAACTCGACCACACCCGCGTGTCATAATACATATTGCGAAGCTACTCGAGACCTTAAGTCACTGAACGGGATGTAAATTCTTAAAACGACAAGTCGGGTCGTTACAAAATTGGGTCGTGACAGGTTATGACAGAACTAAAGCAAGCGTTATCGGGTACTTCCAAAAAAGCGAATGGACGAGGTCAAGTTCCTCTCGGTGCTCCTGCAAATCAAACAACGCAGAGGGTCGACAACAACACCCCAAGGGGCGAGGTCATCTTCGATGGGTATGGGAGGAGAGGATCCGGTTAGAACAACGAGAATGATCCCTTCAAAAGCGAACTCATACAATTTATGAGGGAGGTAAAGCCTGCGTGGACCAAATTCCAGGTGCACCACCGGTGCTGAAAGGAGCAGACTCAAAGAAGTATATTCAACTGCCGTACAAACCAAGCGCAGCACCAGAATTGATCCCGAAGCGGTTTAAAATGCTCGACGTGCCAAAATATTATGGGACTTCGGACCCTCATGAGCATATTACCACCTATACAACGGCGGTAAAAGCGAATGATTTATCTCCCCACGAGATCGAATAAGTTTTGCTAAAGAAATTTGGAGAGACTCTCATGAGGGGAGCCTTGACATGGTATTCACTGTTGCCCGAGCATTCCATAGATTCCTTTGAGATGCTCGCGGATTCTTTCATTAAGGCCCATGCCGGGGCCAGAAAGGTGTAGGCCCGAAAGGCCGACATATTTAGAATTGCACAAGGAGAGTCCGAGTTGCTGCGGGAATTCGTAACCCGATTCCAGAAGGAAAGGATGTTGCTCGCGGCTGTTCCGGATGAATGGGCGGCTAAAGCATTCACTAAGGCTTTGAATCCGAGAAGTTCTGATGCTTCTCGGAAGTTGAAGGAAAGCTTGATCGAGTTCCAAGCGACGACTTGGGTGGATGTTCACAAACGATACGAGTCCAAGATAATGATTGAGGATGATCAGCTCGGCTTCCCAGCTTTGGTTAAAGGTTGGGAGAAGAATAAAGAGAAATCAAAAGACGATTTCGACACAGATAGACGATCTTCGAGGGGCCAATTTTTGCTGTATGAACGGGCCAAAATGCACGTTAGAGGTTTCCGGATGGCAGAAAGGTTCGCTACCGATAGAAGAACTGACTACGACCGAAATAACAGTTGCTACAGGACAAGGAAGCATCAGGTTCTCGAGATCCTTCCTACCCCAGACTCTCAGATTACAACTTCAACGTCAATGTAGTAGAGTTGGTGTCAGCTATGAGGAACATTAAAGAAGCACGGTTCCCAAAGCCGATGAGGTCCAATCCCAGCCAAAGGGATCCTAATATGTGGTGCGAATACCACGGGACGAATGACCACCGAACTAGGGACTGCCGACATATGCGTGAAGAGCTGGCAACACTACTGAAAAATGGCCATATCAGGAAATTCTTAAAGTGACCGGGCCAAAAAAAATTACGGTGGCAACCGTGATAATACAGAGCCCTCAAAAGCAGGAAAAGATCCCCCGTGCCAAACGATCAACATGATTTTTGGGAGGAACAAGATTAACGGGGTTACCTTCTCGGCAATAAAAAGACGAAGGTAATAGTAACCCATAACAAGAGGCTCCGGGATGTCGCTAAAGACGACATCACTTTCACGGAGGTAGACGAAGAAGGATTATTGCTACCACACAATGACGCATTGGTAATTTCCTTAAATGTATTAGATTTTAAAATCAAACGTGTTTTGGTGGATCGAGGAAGTTCTGCCAATATCATACAATGGAGGGTATTGGAGCAAACCAAACTTACCGAAAGCATCATTCCGGCCACAAAACTCCTCGCTGGGTTCAACCTCGCAAGTGTGACAACCCGAGAAGAGATCCTGATGCCCATAAATGCCGAGGGGGGTGATGAGGACGACCTTTTTAAAGTTATGGACAGTGATATGGTTTAGAACATTATTCTGGGAAGATCGTGATTATACGAGCTGAAAGTTGTACTGTCACGACCCAAAATCCTACCACAGGCGTCGTGATGGCACCTAGTCTCTAAGACTAGGTAAGCCGATTTCCATTACATTTCGAAGCCATTATTTTTTTTGAAACTAACAACGGAAATAATTACAATATACAATCTCCTAAGACTGGTAGTACTGAGTCAAGAACACTAACTGAATACATGGAATGATCACGAGGACTGAATATACAATACTGTTTGATTAAAAATTAACAGTACAATGAAATGAAAAGACTCCAAGGGACTGCGACGGCCAAGAAGCTCTACCTTGAATCCTTACGATCCCGCTTTAACTCTACTCAAGTCCGATATCTCCAATATCTGGCTCTGCACAAAATAATGTGAAGAAGTTTAGTATGAGTACACCATGGTCGGTACCCAGTAAGTATCAAGACTAACCTCAATGGAGTAGAGACGAGGTACAGTCCAGACACTCACTAGTCTAATAACCTGTGCAATATAATATACAAAATACTAGGAAACATATAGCAATAAGGGCAGGATAAAATAACCAGTGGTATGAGCAGCAAGACAACAAGAATACCATAAATATCACTCAACAATTAATAAATACATGTATGCCCAATTAATTCAAGTCTTTCAAATAAATGTCTTTCACATATAATTCTTCCAAAACTCTCTTTCAAATATAATATCCTCAAATACTATCTTTCAAATACAATTCTTTCATATAATACTTTCTAAATAAAAATCCTTTATTTCCTCAAATACTATCTTTCAAATACAATTCTTTCATATAATACTTTCTAAATAAAAATCCTTCCAAATAAATATTTTGAATATAATTCTTTCAATTAAAAAGTCACCATGTGACACCTCATTTCATAATTATAAATAAAATATGGGTCTCAGCCCATTTTCATATTTCCACGGCACCTCGTACCCATAATTAAATCATACTACAACTGCACGGACAATTCACGTGCCAATTATCATCGTCATTTCATCACAGCACCTCGTGCCCATATTTCATATCACAACTGCACGGACAATTCACGTGCCAAATATCCTCATTATTTACTCACGGCACCTCGTGCCCATATTTCAATTTATAATCTGCCTGGAAATAGCCACGGGCTCTCAGTTTCAACATAAATCAGATTGTTATCAATTTACTAACAACAAGACAAATTGCACAAGGTATAAAAGTAAACACAAAAAAATCACAACATCACATGAAAATTATCAACACCACAACCCCACATCATCACATATCGTCCCTGAGAATAGCTACCCTTATCGCTCCTATTGCCACCCTTATCACTCCTATAGCCACCCTTATCGCTCCGCCCAGACAATATCAATAGCCATCCTTATCGCTCCTATTTCTACCCTTATTGCTCCTATAGCCACCCTTATCGCTCCGCCCAGACAATATTCCAACAAACACAATAACAGTGAAATGCCACCCTTATACCCACATAATATCAACGGTGAAATGCCACTCTTATCTCCCCAAAATAATAACTCACACAACACAACAATTTACACGGAAAATTAATACGGCAACATAATAAAATCAATTCATATCACAATTTACCCAATGGCTACAACCAAATTCCAAAGATATAACAAAAATCAATTAATTTCACAACAATTAGGCCAAGGCTCCACACAATGTATATAACACCCAAAAACAATCAATATAGATAGAAATTACTCAACATAAAGCAAAACCTTCATTAATGCAACTTTAGATAATTATATTAACACGTATTCTTAAGCTCGCTTCAATTAATTATTTGCATAAGAAAATTCATATTGGAATTAATTTCCAAGAAATATTAAACCAACAATACTCACGAAATTTCATAAATATTTCAAGTAACAATCACATCAAATTATCATATAAAACAAATTCAACAATAAATATTTAGGCATGGCAAATAGATGATTTAATAAATATCCACAATTACCCAATTTACTACACAATAATGCCTAAGACTTTAATCCAATAAAATTTGCACATATAAGCTCGAGTACGTACTCGTCACCTCGCGTACACGGATTATCACATTTCACAAATGGCACATAAGACTCAATGCCTAAGATGTAATTCCCCCACTCGAGGTTAAGCAAGACACTTACCCTTTTGAAGTTAGGCCGATATTTCAAAATAGTCTTCTTGCTTGAATTGTCCTCCGGACAGCTCAAATCTAACCAAATTAATTGCACAACCTCATTAAAATTCATCGAAAATAATTCCGGATAATAATACGTCGACTTAAAAATTTATTCCAAAAAGTCAACAAAAGTCAACGTGGGGCCCGCCTCTCGGAACCCAACGTGATTTTTACCAAATCCGAACACCCATTCAGATATGAGTTCAACCATACCAATTTTATCAAATTCCGATAACAACTCGACTTCCAAATCTTAAATTTTCTTTTTTGGAAGATTTTACAAAAATCTTGATTTCTTCCATTTAAATTCGAAATAAATGATGAATATAATCATAGAATCATGAAGTATAATCATTTTAGGATATATAACACTTACCCCAATCCATATGGTGAAAATCGCCTCAAGAATCGCTTCAATCCGAGCTCCAAATATGTTAAAAATGGCTGAAACCTCGAAATATAGCTACTGCCCAGGTATTTACTCTTCGCACAAAATTTTTCAGCCCCAAAATTGCTCTTCGCGATCGCGACCGTTTGTCCGTGATCACGATGCATACCTCTGTGGCAAAAAATCAGCAACTAAAAATGGCCTAGAAATGCTCCGAAACCACACCGAAACTCACCCGAGCCACTCGGTACCCCGTCCGAGCATACCAACAAGTCTCAAAACATATTACGGACTTAGTCGAAATCTCAAATCACATCAAACAATGCTAAAACCACGAATCATACCCCAATTCAAGTTTAATGAAACTAAGAAATTTCAACTTCTACATTCGACGCCGAAACCTATCAAATCAAGTCCGATTGTTTTGCACACAAGTCATAAATGACATAACGGACGTCTGAAAATTTTCAGGACTGGATTTCGACCCCAATATCAAAAAGTCAACTCCCCGGTCAAACTTCCAACTTAAATTTCCTATTTTTGTTATTTCAAGCCTAATTCCACTACGGACTTCCAAATAATTTTCGGACATACTCCTAAGTCCAAAATCACCATACAGAGCTATTGAAATCATCAGAATTCAAATCCGAGGTCGTTTACACATAAGTCAAATCTCCGGTCAACTTTGTTTTTCATTTAAGCTTCAAAAATGAGAATTGTTCTTTTAATTAAATTCCGAATCTTTCGAAAATCAAACTCGACCACACTCGCAGGTCATAATACATATTACGAAGCTGCTCGAGACCTTAAGTCACTGAACGAGACGTTAATTCTTAAAATGACAAGTCGGGTCATTACATTCTCCCCCTCTTAAACATACGTTCGTCCTCGAACGTGCCAAGAATCTTTTTGAAGACTTAATTTACTGAATGTATTTACTGCACACATACTCGCGGGTGATTTTATGTCACCATAAATTTAACAGGGGTTCGACAATACCATCTCAGTTGAGATTACTTCTTTGATCCACATTTATAAACTTTGAAACCAATTTCTTACACTCCAAACATTTCCAAAAGGCCTGATTTTTTACATCAACATACGATATTAGTCTCAACTAGCTATAGCAACTTGTGCCTACGCACATCAACTTTCTTGATAGTGTTGAAGTACTTCAAAATTTTTCCGGGGTGTTACATTCTTCCCCGCTTAGGATAATTCGCCCTCAAACACATAACATAATTTTGTCTCTTCTTTGCACGTCTCAATCTCCCAAATATTTTTCTAACTCCCAAAATTTTTTCAGAAATTTTGGTAGAGTCTCCCCTGTAATTGGGCCTAACCATCTGCCAGAGTAACACCAAAATAACTCCTAACAACACATCCATAATGTATATATCAATAACATAATCTCAGCATTACAAACACTGCATTATCACAATGATATTATGACATGAAGCACATCATATGTATGCTCATCACCACATCTCTGGTCTTAAAAGCCGTTCATAATTAATTCCAGCATCATCAATTAATCTCATATTAATTACCACCTCATTTTGAATTTTCACAACACTGACAACGGAATGTGAGGCATGAAGACCTCATGATTACTTACTCGGATTAATGAGTCACATTTAACGCCACCTGAGCACTCACCTCATAGGCTAAAACTCAATATTTACAGCACGAAAATGGCTAAATATGAACAAAAAAATATACAAGAATTATCAAATAAGCCTAACAGGCATGACTCCCTATTAATATTATTGTACAAATTAATTTCACAAAGGGATAATTTTAAACTCATAAATATTTCACCACATGGACCTCGTCCTTATATAACTTCCACCGTGACTTGTAGCCCAATTTAAATATTTCACATCATATATAAAATGCGAGGATCTCATCCTCAACTCCGGATCACAAGTATTTTGCACATTGTGCCAACTGAAATTTCAATTTTTCCTTTCTTTCTTCTTTTCAATATATTTTATAAACAGTTTTCACAACACATAATGAACCCTCATACCAGTAGGGCATATAATTCATAAAAATTGGAATCAATTATTCCGAAACACATTAAACCCACTGTAATGAATAATAAAAATTACTTTTGGACTTATAGCTTTCAATGGTGTACAAAAATAAATGACATACACGGGCTCACACCTTCAAATCTCCCAACAGGGATAAACATATAAGTGGGTCACAAATTTACGAAGCTCACCCATAAGTGGAGCTTAATAGGAGGACTCACCTCAATATTCAGAACCGAATCAAATTAAGGAAAATATCCTTTTATAATAAAAATCAGGATCGTACCTATAACGACACCATCTGGTGTATTGGCATCAGCCAAATCATAGTGAGTAAATCAACGGGTCGGGCCTCCACCTCTTAGGCGCCCACTACCCGCCTGTCCTCAACCTCTAGCTGACTGTGCACGTGGAATATCAACTGGAATAAAGCTTGTAGCTGGAGTGTTCTGATAAAATCCACCCCTCTCAAGTCTGGGACAATCTCTCATGATATGCATAGTATCACCACACTCATAACAACCCCTCTGAGGTCGCGACTGCTCGTACTGAGTCTGTGCCAGATAATTGGAATAACCACAGTAAGAATCTCGTGTCGGTGGTGCACTATAAACTGGAGCACTCCGAGTAATCTGATATGCGGACTGAGCTAACCGACTGTTCGAGCCTCCGCTATAATGGGTTCTAGCTGAAGAGTAAAATCCACTGAACCCTCCAGATCTTCGAGACCTTTTGGCCTCCTTAGACTCTCTTTCCTCTCCTAAAACACCTTCAATCTTCCTTGCAATCTCTACTACTTGTTGAAATGGAGTATCAGTTTGCAATTCTCGAGCCATGCATATTTTAATATCCTATTCGATCCCCTCAGGGAATATGCGGACCCGCTCTCTGATTGTAGGAACCAAGATAGGTGCATGACGGGCTAACTCACTGAACCTGGTAGCATATTCTGACATTGTCATAGTGCCCTGATGCAACCGTTCAAACTCTGCGTGCCACGCATCTCTGAGAGTCTGGGGAACAAACCCTTTCAAGAATATTTTCGAAAATTGAGCCCAAGTTGGTGGTGTTGCATCGGTTGGTCTACCTTCTTCATAGATTTGCCACCACCGATACGCTGTGCCTGAAAGTTAAAATATAGTAAAGGCAACTCCGCTCACCTCCACAATACCCATGGTACGGAGAATACGGTGACAATTTTCTAGAACTTCTTGGGCATCCTCTGTAGCTGTGCCACTGAAAGTAGGTGGACTAGACCTCTTAAACCTTTCAAGTCTCTTTCGTTCTTCTTCTGACGCCTCGGGCCTCACCTCAGGTCGAACCGGAATAACTGGTTGTACCGGTAATACACCCGGAACATGACCAACGTGAACCTGCTGCTCTGGAGTTGAGATAGGAGTCTGAGCTACTCCCTCAATCTGCGGAATGTTTGGTGCAACAGAGATCAATCCCGCCTGAGTTAATATACCAAACATACTCAGGAACTGTGCTAAAGTCTCCTGAAGTCCGGGGGTAACAACATGTGCTTCTGGTACCTGTCCCCCAACTGGAGCTACTAGGGGCTCCTCAACTGTTGTTCTGACAGGTGCTCTAGTTGCAACACGTGTCCTTCCTTGACCTCTACCTCAGCCCCGACCTCTTGCAGCCCTAGCAGTATGTGTGGATGCATGCTCAGCTAATACAGTAGCACGTGTCCTCACCATCTGCGAGAGAATGGAGATACAAAGGTTCAAATTCCAAATTCTACAAATTCCGCACAACATGAATGAAAGAAATGGAAATTTCCTTACAGTTCTGTAGCCTCTCGAAGATAAGTACAGACGTCTCTATACCGATCCGCAAGACTCTACTAGACCCGTTCGTGACTCGTAGAACCTATGAACCTAGAGCTCTGATACCAGCTTGTCACGACCCAAAATCCAACCACAGGCGTCGTGATGGCACTTAGTCTCTAAGACTAGGTAAGCCGATTTCCATTATATTTCAAAGCCATTTTTTTTTAAAACTAACAACGGAAATAATTACAAAATACAATCTCCCAAGACTGGTAGTACTGAGTCACAAACTCTAACTGAATACATGAATGATCACGAGGACCGAATATATAATACTGTTTGATTAAAAATTAACAGTACAATGAAATGAAAAGACTCCAACGGACTGCGACGGCCAAGCAGCTCTACCTTGAATCCTTACGATCCCGCTTTAACTCTACTAAAGTCCGATATCTCCAATACCTGGCTCTGCACAAAAAAATGTGCAGAAGTTTAGTATGAGTACACCATGGTTGGTACCCAGTAAGTATCAAGACTAACCTCAATGGAGTAGAGACGAGGTACAGTCAAGACACTCACTAGTCTAATAACCTGTGTAATATAATATACAAAATACTAGGAAACATATAGCAATAAGGGCAGGATAAAACAACCAGTGGTATAAGCAGAAAGACAACAAGAATACCATAAATATCACTCAACAATTAATAAATACATGTACGCCCAATTAATTCACGTCTTTCAAATAAATATCTTTTACATATAATTCTTCCAAAACTCTCTTTCAAATATAATATCCTCAAATACTATCTTTCAAATACAATTCTTTCATATAATACTTTCTAAATAAAAACCCTTTATTTCCTCAAATACTATCTTTCAAATACAATTCTTTCATACAATACTTTCTAAATAAAAATCCTTCCAAATAAATATTTTGAATATAATTCTTTCAATTAAAAAGTCACCATGTGACACCTCATTTCATAATCATAAAAATAATATGGGTCTCAACCCATTTTCATATTTTCATGGCACCTCGTGCCCATAAGTAAATCATATCACAACTGCACGGATAATTCACGTGCCAATTATCATCATCATTTCATCACAGCACCTCGTGCCCACATTTTATATCACAACTGCACGGACAATTCACGTGCCAAATATCCTCATTATTTACTCATGGCACCTCGTGCCCACATTTCAATTTATAATCCGCCTGGCAATAGCCACGGGCTCTTAATTTCAACATAAATCAGATTGTTATTAATTTACCAACAACAAGACAAATTGCACAAGGTATAAAAGTAAACAGAAGAAAATTACAATATCATATGAAAATTATCAACACCACAACCCCACATCATCACATGTCGTCCCTGACAATAGCCATATTTATCGCTCCTATTGTCACCCTTATCACTCCTATAGCCACCCTTATCGCTCCGCCCAGACAATATTCCAACAAACGCAACAACAATGAAATGTCACCCTTATACCCACATAATATTAATGGTGAAATGCCACCCTTATCTCCCCAAAATAATAACTCACACAATACAACAATTTACACGGGAAATTAACACAGCAACATAATAAAATCAATTCATATCACAATTTGCCCAGTGACCACAACCAAATTCCAAAGATATAACAAAAATCAATTAATTTCACAACAAATAGCCCAATGCTCCACACAATGTATATAACTCCCAAAAATAATCAATAGAGATAGAAATTACTCAACATAAAGCAAAACCTTCATTAATGCAAATTTAGATAATTATATTAACACTTATTCTTAAGCTCGCTTAAATTAATTATTTGCATAAGAAAATTTATATTGGAATTAATTTCCAAGAAATATTAAACCAACAATACTCACGATATTTCATAAATATTTCAAGTAACAATCACATCAAATTATCATATAAAAATAAATTCTACAATAAGGATTTAGGCATGGCAAATAGATGATGTAATAAATGTCCAAAATTACCCAATTTACTACACAATAATGCCTAAGACTTTAATCCAATAAAATTTGCACATATAAGCCCGAGTACGTACTTGTCACCTTGCGTACACGGCTTTTCACATTTCACAAATGGCACATAAGACTCAATGCCTAAGAGGTAATTCCCCCACTCGAGGTTAAGCAAGACACTTACCTTTTTGAAGTTAGGCCGATATTCCAAAATAGTCTTCTTGCTTGAATTGATCTCCAGACAGCTCAAATCTATCCAAATTAATTGCACAACCTCATTAAAATTCATCGAAAATAATTCCGGATAATAATACGTCGACTTAAAAATTTATTCCAAAAGGTCAACAAAACTCAATGCGGGGCCCGTCTCTTGGAACCCGATGTAATTTTCACCAAATCCGAGCACCCATTCAGATACGAGATCAAACATACTAATTTATCAAATTCCGATAACAACTCGACCTCCGAATCTTAAATTTTTATTTTTGGAAGATTTTGCAAAAATCTTAATTTCTTCCATTTAAATCCGAAATAAATAATGAATATAACCATAGAATCATGAAGTATAATCACTTTAGGATATATAACACTTACCCCAATCCATATGGTGAAAATCACCTCTAGAATCGCTTTAATCCGAGCTCCATAGCTCCAAATATGTTAATAATGGCTGAAACCTCGAAATATAGCTACTGCCCAGGTATTTAGTCTTCGCGTTCGCGAAGCACAAAATTTTTCACCGTTTGTCCGCGATCGCGATGCATACCTCTGTGGCCAAAACCAGCAACTAAAAATGGCCTAGAAATGGTCTGAAACCACTCCGAAACTCACCCGAGCCACTCGATACTCCATCTGAGCATACCAACAAGTCTCAAAACTGCGGACTTAGTCAAAACCTCAAATCACATCAAACAACGCTAAAACTACGAATCATACCCCAATTCAAGCTTAATGAAACTAAGAAACCACGAATCATACCCCAATTTCAACTTCTACATTCAATTCTAAAACCTATCAAATCAAGTTCGATTGACCTCAAATTTTGCACACAAGTCATAAATGATATAACGGGCGTCTGAAAATTTTTAGGGCTAGATTCCGACCCCGATATCAAAAAGTCAACTCCCCGGTCAAACTTCCAACTTAAACTTCCTATTTTCGCCATTTCAAGCCTAATTCCACTACGAACTTCTAAATAATTTTTTGGGCACGCTCCTAAGTCCAAAATCACCATACGAAGATATTAAAATCATCAGAATTTGAATCCGAGGTCGTTTACACATAAGTCAAAACTCCGATCAACTTTTATTTTCATTTAAGCTTCAAAAATGAGAATTATTCTTTTAATTAAATTCTGAATCTTCCGAAAATCAAACTCGACCACACTCGCGGGTCATAATACATATTACGATGCTGCTCGAGACCTTAAGTCACTGAACGGGGCGTTAATTCTTAAAACGACAAGTCGGGTCGTTTCATGTACCATCAACGTATCATCAGTTGCTGAAATTCCCAACTCCCAAGGTGATTAAACAGATAAAAGGCGACCAATCGGCGGCAAGGGAGATGAATGCAATTTCGATCTCCAGTAGCAAAGGGAAGGAGCATGCGGCATAACAATTACTAGAACCGGCGCCTGCTCCCGAATCAAGTGAAGTCAACCAGGGGAAGAAGCATCAGAATCTTATCAGGTGCCAAGCTATTTCCAGGTACCAGAAGAGACGGACGCAACGAAGTCCATAAAGGAATGTTTGAAAACTTCGTGTAGAGGAAATTGCACTTGGGGACAGGATTACACCCCAAGCTCAGGTCTGGATTTATTGAATTTCTTAAGTTTAATACCGATTTTTTGCATGGTCGCATGCGGATATGACATGTATCCCGATAGAAGTGGCCGTACACAAGCTAGGTTTGGATCCCAGCATTCCTCTGGTAAGACAAAAGAAACGTCCTATTGCCGAAGCCAGAAATAAATTCGTCAAAGAAGAGGTAACTCGCTTACTTGATATCGGTTCGATCCGAGATGTAAATTATCCATCCTGGCTAGCTAACATAGTAGTGGTTCCTAAGAAGAACAATAAATTTCGCATGTGTGTAGACTATAAGTATTTGAATAAGGCATGACCAAAGGACTCGTTCCCACTGCCAAACATCGATCAAATGATTGATGCAATGGCCAGGCACGAGTTAATGAGTTTTCTCGATGCTTACTTCGGGTACAACCAAATTAAGATGAACCCGGAGGATCGAGAAAAGACTTCCTTCATAACGAAATTTGGCACATATTGCTATAATGCGATGCCCTTCAGGCTAAAGAACGCCGGAGTCACTTATCAGCGGCTCGTAAACATGATGTTTGAAAAATAGATAGGGAAAACCATGGAAGTTTATATAGACGATATGTTTGTTAAGTCTTTGAACGCAGGTGATCATCTTAAACACTTGCAAGAAACTTTTGACATCCTAAGAAAGCATAACATGAAGCTTAACCCTGAGAAATGCGCGTTCGGGGTCAGCTCCGGTAAATTCCTAGGATTTCTGGTGTCACAAAGGGGGATTGAGGTAAACCCCAATAAAATCAAAGCCATCGAAGACATCCCGGACCAGCTATCAAGCGTAAAAGAGGTTCAAAGGCTCACAGGGAGATTAGCCATTTTGAGCGGGTTCATTTCCCGGTTATTAGAGAAATGCCATCATTTCTTCGAGCTACTGAAAAAGAAGAACAACTTCGAGTGGACCCCTAAGTGAATTTGACATAGAATTTAAACCTAGGATTGCGATTAAGTCACAAGTTCTGGCCAACTTTGTGGCCGATTTCAGTCTGGGATTGCTGCCTCTGGCAACCAAAGAGGCAGTGATGGTGTCAGAATCGACATCGGGAGTTTGGACCCTACTTATTGATGGATCTTCCAATGTAAAGGGGTCCGGGCTCGGCATAGTATTAATCACGCCTTCGAGAGAAATCTTAAGGCAGGCCATAAGAGCGGTCCCTTTGACTAACAACGAAGCAGAGTACGAAGCTTTGATTGCAGGACTCGAGTTGGCTCGGGGACTAGATTCTGAGGTCATAGAAATCAAATGCGACTCCCAGCTGGTGGTAAACCAGGTCTATGGAATCTTCAAAAACAAAGAGGAGCGCATGCAATAATACGTAGTGAAGGTTAAGGCTCTGTTTGCTCGGTTCTGGGAGTGGTCAATTACGCATATCCCGAGGGAAGAAAATACAGAAGCGGACTCATTAGCTAACCACGGTTCATCAACGAAAATGAAGGGATTGGATTACGGTACAGTAGTACAGCTCATGCACTCGGGGGGAGGGGGGCTCGTCACCACGACTTCCAGAGATGACTCGGGGGCAGCGTTCTTCGCCCTCCTATTCTTTCCCCCGGCCGCGGAGGAATGCCTTCTTTTTCGTTGCTTGTTCTCCTGCCGGGGACTCCGAGAAGAAGCACTAGCACCAGAAGCAGGCCCGGAGACACCTGTCTGTGAAAATGCCTTCTACAGCAGCCTCACCGCATCAGCTGGATCAGCCAAAACGTCCTCCTCGGGGACGGCAACTGAGCCCTGGGGTAGACCTATATTCAACAGGAGAGAAGAATCAGACAACTTCCTTATAAGAAAAGGTAAAGACAAGATGAGTTCAACTTACCATGATTTTTGGCCTTTCACCCGTATTTTGAGAGACAACTCTTTTCACGTGCGCGTTTCGGGCATAGTAACGTCTAAAATTTTCTGAACCCATTGGTCCAAGCCCTCAACCCTAGGGGGAATCCACTGAGTCGCTGAGACAGGTAAAGGAAGAAAATTCAATAATGACGAGGAATGGTCTTTAACAGAAGCATAAGCAAACTATATACTTACGAGTGCAGTTCCACAATTCCGGGAAAGACGGAGTCGAGGCCGGGATAATGTCACTGGTGGCGACTAAAACGAACCGTTTCATCCATCCACGGTCGTTATCATCATCCATGCTGGACAACAGTGCATGGTGGCCTTGTTTGCTGAAGTTAATCATTCCCCCATGGAATATCTTGGGGGAATAGAGGTTCATCACGTGAGCTAGGGATAGCTCCTCTCCCGTTTCTTGGCACAGGCGCCGAAGACAAGCAATCGTCGTCTACGCGGAAGGACTCACTTGTACCAAACATACTTGGTAGTGTAGGCAGAACTCCACAATGACTGAGTCAAGCTCTCCACTCAGAGAAAACGTCCCCAAAGTGAAGGGATACGTATAGAAGTACGTAAAACCCTTCTTGGGTAAGGTTACCCGCTCCGCCAGATCAGGAGCGATAATGTCTAAATCCTGGCAATGACAATCTTCCTTCACAACAGGAATACTGGAAGGACGGATGGAAGAAGTGTATCTACCAACGGCCCATGTACGAGGATTAGCAGAAGAAAATTTCTCTTCGAAGTCTTAAGTTGTGACGAGACTTCTGGGAATGATGGTGCTCACTGTAGGAGGAGCAACTTCATCGGCTTTCCTTTTGGTCTTTGAGGAACTTAGGATTTTAGAAGAAGAAGCCATTCTATTTTAGACAAGAAGAAAAAGCTTTTCTCGTATGAAGAAGAATTAAAGAAAGGTTGAAGAAGAGAATACAAGTTGAATGAAGAGAGTTTGAGAGAGTTTGGAGAATTATAAAGTGTGAATAAAGGAGGTTGATGTGTATAAGTGAAGGTTTAGGCGGCTAAATACGTGGCCATAATTACCTCGATAGCCGGCAAAAGTTATGCTGAATCGTGGGATGACGCGTGTTCGGGGCATTAAACGTGGAGAGACATGCGTCTAATCAACCGTCATAAGTTTTTCAGAGGGGGTCAGTAAAATTCCCACCAAAAAGAATGTTTCTACCCATTTTCCGGTGACACAAAGTTATGTCACCGGTGACAAATAAATTATAATGAAATCTCTTGAAAAGATACAAGAAGATTTTTATTACGGGAGCATTATTATAATTTGATTTACATATTATGCAACACATATTATCGCGTAAATTTGCTTCTACCCAACAAAAGACATAAAACGAAGAAGAAAAAGAACGCTTTGACTTCGGTCTAACTTTCAAATTATATAATAAATTTTATCAATGTAATTGTATTTTATCATCACATAGAGATGTTCTAACCATTAAAATATACAAAAAAAGAGATAAGAAATTTACTGTCTTATTTGTTTTGTGTTCGTAGTTTTCAAAAATAAATAAATCTTATCATTCTAATTAATTTGTACTTATTTATATGGTATACATCTTTACCATATCTCTAAAATTATAATTATTCCTATGACATTTATTAAGTTATAGTTACATTTTTTTAACAAAAGGGGCTATATATATATATATATATATATATATATATATATATATATATATATATATATATATATATATATATATATTAGTCTTAGGGTACGCGCATTGCACGTGTACCCATATTAATAAAATTAAAAAATTTTAAAATAATATTTAAAATTTGTAATTGAGTTATAAAATAAAATTTAACAAAAATAAAGTTCCTAACTTTGGATCCATTTAGTTAATTTTATCAGTTCTTATCGTATATATTTTTAGTTTTATTCTTTCAACTTTAATTTTAGTCGTTGGCAAATAAATTCAATATGAGGATCCACGACATTAAAATTCTAAAATAAAACTTCTTATTGCTAGCAAATGCTATTATTTTTATTTTCTTACTCTTACTCAATCGAATGATCGGAATTGGTAAATGTAACGACCCGGCCGGTCGTTTTGAGAATTTAAATCCCGTACGGCGGCATAGGGCCCCGAGAAACTTCGTATTATGTGCCTCGACTTATGTGCGCGATTAAATTCAATTACCGAGTGATTCGGAGTGATATGGGACACTTAGTCCCTAAAACGGAAGCTTAAGTCTTAGGATTTTTGACAGTAGTTGGAACTATGTGAAGACGACTCCTGAATGGAGTTACGTCGGTTCCATTAGCTCCGTTAGGTGATTTTGGATTTAGGAGCGTGTCCGGACTGTAAATACGGGGTCTGTAGCTAATTTAGGCTTGAAATGACGAAAGTCGAATTTTTGGAGATTTGGACCGGAAGTGGACTTTTTGATATCGGGGTCGGAATGCGATTCCGAGAGTTGGAACAACTCCGTTATGTTATTTGGGACTTTCCTGTAAAATTTGACGTCATTCCGGTTGATTTGATAGGTTTCGGCATGAGTTTTAGAAGTTGAAAGATTTAAAAATTTATAAGTTAGATTCATGGTGCGATGCGTAGTTTCAACGTTAGTTGATGTGATTTGAGGGCTCGACTAAGTTCGTATGGTATTTTAGGATTGGTTGGTATACTTGGTTGAGGCCCCGGGGGCCTCAGGTGAGTTTCGGGTGCTTAACGGATTAAAAGTTTGATTTGTATTACTGCTAAGTCTTCAGGCATCTGGTATTTTCGCACCTGCAGTAAAGAGACCGCAAGTGCGATGGAGCAATCGCAGGAGCGGTGAAGGACTGCAAAAGCAGACATGGGTCCGCAGGTGCGACCCTTGGATCGCAGAAGCGGACGCTGAGTTTTGACCGGAATCCGCACATGTGATGGGAATTCCACAGGTGCGGTGACGCATGTGCGAAGGCAGGTCCGCAGATGCGGTTTAACTGGCAGAAAATGGGGCAAATCGAGGGTTTGATTCATTTCTTCATTTTTGGACTTGGGAGCTCAGGAATCGGCGGTTTTTCGAGGGATTTTCAGAGAGAGCTTTGGGGGAACGATTTTCAACTCGCTTTTGATTGTATTTCATTAATATATAGTTGTTTTCTTCATTAAATTTCGGGTTTGGATTGAAAATTTAGGAAAAATGGGAAGAAGTTCTTCAACTAAGAGTTTTGAGTTTTGATTGGGATTTAGACATCGGATTTGGATAATTTTGGTACGAGTGAACTCATGAGTGAATGGGTGTTCGTATTTTGTGACTTTACCCGATTCCGAGATGTGAGCCCGGGTCGACTTTTTAGGACGAATTTTGGAATTTATTTTTATTAAAATCTTGATTTCATTAATTAGATTAGCCTATTATAGTTGTATTTATGATATGTAATTGTTTTGGCTAGATTTGGGCCATTCGGAGTCGGATATTCGTGGGAAAAGTATTGTGACCGATTGATTGAGCTTGGTTCGAGGTAAGTATCTTGCCTAACCTTGTGTGGGGGATTTTTCCCATTAGGATTTGAGTCTTCTACATTGATTGTAGTCCATGTACATGAGGTGACGAGTGCGTGCTCGGACTTATTTGTGAAAAGTTGGCCTTTTAGGATTCTTAGGTCCTTATATTCATCGAGTATGAAGTTGTTCTTGATATGATTAAGTTTCTATTTACTGCTTTCACCTCTACATGTTTTAATTAGAATTAATTGCTTCAGGATTCACTCTTATTGCCTATTTGACTCTTATTTGACTTAACTGAAGATTTTACCTCCTCTATTGTCATGCTATCTTTTCATAACTGCTTATCTTTATTTGGAATTAATATTATTTCATCCTATAATTGTTCAGTCTTAATTGAGGTTATGATTATTTTTTTTCGTTGCTTATCCTTAATTGAATTGTTGAATATCCTTCATAATTTTCCCAACCTTAAAAGAAGTTTAGATATCTTATTTCTTAGTCGACTTGTTTTATTTGAAATTATTTGACTCATGTTAGCTTTCCTGTTGTTGAGGTGTATATTGTGGGATCGTTGCTACACATTAGTTTTCCCTTGTTGAGCTGTTCTCTTTATGCCTAGCATTCCAGACTGTGGTTATTCCTTGTGAATTTGTTCTACATTTTCTTGTGATTTAAAAGTTCTTGAGTTGATTTACTTGTCGTACTTTGTATTATTGCCATTGTTGTTGTTGTATTTGTTGTGGTGATGCACGAGGTTTCTATCGTGCGGTTGTTATCATTGTGATGCACGAGGTTTTTGCCGTGCGGTTGTTGTTATGGGGCTGCACGAGGTTTCTGTCGTGCTATTTTTACTATTGATATTTGCACATGCGACGTGATAAGGTGGGATATATATATATATGTGTGGGTTGTACATGTGGCGAGACAAGGTGGGAATATTATTATGCACATGTGGCGAGACAAGGCGGGCATTTATGTTACTATTGCACATGTGGCGAGACAAGGTGGAAACATTATTATGCACATGTGGCGAGACAAGGCGGGCATTTATGTTACTATTGCACACGTGGCGAGATAAGGTGGGCTGTGTCAGGGATTGATTTGTGATGATTTATGGCCTGGGGGCATTCTTGTTGTTGATATTTGTATAGTGGTATACGTACCTGTGTGAGCTTTATCTTATGAAAGCTGTGAGAAAATATTCTACGTGTTGTCCGTTCTTCTTCTTCTTCCTTATGCTTATTTGCTGGTATGGACTATGTTAGGACACTTGCATAAGCATACACGTAGTTAAGAACTCTTATCGAATAAGAGATGGTCTTGATATTGTTGAGCATAGATGCTCACCCTTGTTTACTTGTCTTCTATGTGAGAATGGCTCTATTGGCACGTGAGTCGTCAGTGTAGTTATGAGGTGTTATGAGGGCACAAGATGTCAAGTGTTAGGGTTCAGGTATTGAGACCCGTGAGTTGTGAATTGTCCGAGGTTCGGTACCTCGTGGAGTTGTTGACTAAAACCTGATGTAAAAGCAGTTGTAATTACTGAGTTATTACTTGTCCTTGCTGTATTCGTGATTCCGGATTTAGGTTGTATTCCATTCACTTTGTCTGCGTCATTTTCATGATATTCCGCTGATACTTGTTATTTCTTGCTTTAATGCCATTACTGTATTGTGAGCCATATTGCATAGTCTTTATGTAGACATCATACTTCTGTTATTCATGTACTTATATCTGTACGGTTTATTAGATCAGTGGGTGTCTTGACTGTTCCTCATCACTACT
Organism: Nicotiana tomentosiformis; assembly: GCF_000390325.3. NCBI lineage: Eukaryota > Viridiplantae > Streptophyta > Magnoliopsida > Solanales > Solanaceae > Nicotiana > Nicotiana tomentosiformis. The sequence continues at coordinate 131,314,907 of NC_090814.1, read as the reverse complement.
CCACCAAGGTTAGTCTTGATACTTACTGGGCACCGCTGTGGTGTGCTCATGCTACTCTTCTGCACATTTTTGTGCAAATTCAGGTACTTGTTCGTTAGCTAGCTGTGTGGACTGTTGCTGTGGAGACTCAAGGTGAACCTACTGCTGCGTTCGCAGGCTTCGGAGTCACCTTCCAGTTTTCGTTTTACACTGTTTATTCTTATTTCTGGACAGTTGTATTTAGAAATTTTCTATCAAATACTCTGTAGAGCTTATGACTTGTACTACCGATTTTGGGAATTTTAAGAGATTCTATTTAAATAATGTTGTTGTTTTAATTATTGTTAGGCTTACCTAGTCCCTAAGACTAGGTGCCATCACGATACCTAACGGAGAAAAAATTGGGTCGTGACAGTAAATTTGAAAAACAAAATTCCTAAGAAATCAAAAGAACTTAACAATAATGAACAATTGTAAATGCTAAGAAAAAATAGTCCATCTGATAGAGTGTTAATGGTAAAAGAACTTTATGTGACAGAATTAAAAAAATTCAAAATGATTGAATAAAATTCAGTGTAGAAAGAAAAACGCAAAATAATAAAATAATATTCAATAATAATAGAAGATGAAAAGAAACAATAATAATTAATTACAACTTCTTTCAGGAAGAAATTATTCATCTTGAAATATAAGTAAAAAATAAGTGGATTTCAAACTTTTAAACATTAGGTAGAATAAAAAATACTACAATTTTGAAATCATTCAAAACTATAAATCTCGTTGAATTTTAAAATGCACATCAATACCTCTTAATTTTGTCGAAATCACCTTTTTTATAAATTTATTCTTTCTTTCATTTCTTTTTATGAAAATATAAAATTTTTGTTAGATAATTGAAAGAAGAATAATTAGATAAAAATAATCTTTATTATAAAGCCAAAGTCACTGAAGTAATATATACGTTATGAATTATTATTTTTGTCCAGTCTTTTCAGGGTTCATGTATTGGAGCTATTGGAGTTGGGGTTTTCTGAAGTTGGGCTAGCTATGTATTTATTTTTAACTGGGCCAGACCCATTATTCTTTTGATTCTTTGATATGCTAGCTAACAGCCCAAGTGGCCAATGGATATATAGACATAATGAATATTGTACAGATCTAGAACATTGATTCTAATAGAAAGAAAATGAACCTTCTCTGCGGAAGCTCTCTCTCTCTTAGCTCGTGTGTAACCCTAGTCACATTTTGTCAATTCTTTGTGATTTTTCAATGTTATCATGGTATCAGAGCACGGATTCTGAGAGATCTCGGCATTCCCTTCCGATCGAGTGTACTCTCAAGTGGTTTTGATGAAATTTTGTGTTCGCATATATTTCTCATTTCAGAGTCATTTAAGTTTTCCGATGGAATTTCGAGCTTCCTCTTTCTGGTTCTCATCTCATTCGTCGAGTTCAGAGGATACGTTGCAGCGATTGCTCAATTTTGAGGTTGTGGATTATTCTCAGATCTAGGGTTTCTAAAAATACAGTTTTTTTTGCAGGGTTCGAGCTTCATCTCCGTATCCTAATTGCGTGACTTCTAATTTTCTTTCAAGGCCGTATCTTCCGGTAGCGAAGAGTTCGGGTAATATTGTTCCACCTCTATTATTAACTGCATGCCATTCTGATTGCCTAAGTTTGAGTGATATAGTTGTTGATTCGAGATATAGTACTTCATCACTGATTTGTTAGTCTATTGTATGGTTGTTGTTCATAAAAATGGGTAATACTAGTGCTAGTGAGTTTGAATTCACTGCTCGTGCCTCTAGTCCTTTGTTCCTTCATCCTTCTGATGTTCCCGGGGCCTCTTTAGTTAGTGTTCCATTCTATGGTAGTGGTTTTGGGGGTTGGAAGAGGAGTATGACTGTGTCTCTATTAGCCAGAAATAAAATAGCTTTTGTCGATGGTACTTGTCCAAGACCTGCTTCAAATTCATATGAATGTAAGCAATGGGATAGAGTTAATAATATGGTAATATCCTGGTTAACAAGTTCTCTCTCACCTGAGATTGCTGAGAGTGTGCAATTGTAACGACCCGACTTGTCGTTTTAAGAATTAACGTCCCGTTTAGTGACTTAAGGTCTCAAGCAACTTCGCAATATGTATTATGACCCGCGGGTGTGGTCGAGTTTGATTTTCGGAAGATTCAGAATTAAATTAAAAGAATAATTCTTATTTAGAAGCTTAAATGGAAAGAGTTGACCGAAAAGTTAACTTTTGAATAAACGACTCTGGAATGTAATTTTGATGATGTCAATAGTTCCGTATGGTAATTTTGGACTTAGGAGCGTGTCCGGAAAATTATTTGGAGGTCTGTACAGGAATTTGGCTTGAAATAGCGAAAGATGAATTTTTGAGAAGTTTGACTGGGGGATTGACTTTTTGATATCGGAGTCGGAATCTAATTCTGGAGATTTGAATAGCTTCTTTATGTCAATTATGACTTGTGTGCAAAATTTGAAGTCATTCCGGATTGATTTGATGTGTTTCAGCACAAGATATATAATTTAAAAGTTCAAAATTCATAGATTTTGATTTGGGGTGCGATTCGTCGTTTTGATGTTGTTTGAGATGATTTGAGAATTTGACTAAGTTCGTATGATGTTTTAGGACCTGTTGGTATATTTGGTTGAGGTCCCGAGGGGCTCCAGTGAGTTTCGGACGGCTAATGGATCATTTTTGGCCTTTGGAAAATAGCTGGTGGCATTTTCTTCTTATTCTCTTTATATGAGATCGCGTAATTCCGTCTGCGATCGCGTAGAGTAATTTGGGCAGAGGTGACTTTGTTCTACATGATCGCGTAGGCTTAATTGGGCAACAGAAAACTTTGTTCTATCCGATTGCGCGGGCAAGTCCGCGATCGCGTAGGTTGGGCGAGCTATGTCATGCGAATGCGTGGCTAAGGCCGCGTTCGCGAAGAGGAACGAAGGGAGGAGCTGGGAAAACATGCTTAATGCTTCGCGATCGTGTGAGAAGGTTTGCGATCGCGTAGGGTAGCGGAGTCAGTGCTTTGCGATCGCGTGGGACTTTCTGCGATCGCGTAGAGTTATATTTGGCAGTGTTGAAATTGTGCTTCGCGATCGCGTGAGGAAGTTCGCGATCGCGTAGAAGAAATCACTGGGCAAAGAGTTTAAGTTCTGAAAATGGGACTTCGTCCCATTTTCCATTTTTACCGATTTGGAGCTCGGATTGAGGCAATTTTTGGGAGATTTTCAGAGAAAATACCGGAGTAAGTGTTCTTAACTCTATATTGGTTAAATTACCCGAATCCATGGTTGTTTTTAACATTTAATCGGTGAATTAAGTTGGAAAAATTTAGAAAACCTTCTTGGTTTAAATTTAAGATTTGGATGTCGATTTGTTATTGGAATTCGATAAAATTGGTATGGTTGAACTCCTATCGGAATGGGTGTTCGGATTTCATGAAAATTATGTCGGGTTCCGAGAGGCGGGCCCCGTGTTGACTTTTGTTGACTTTTTAGAATAAATTTTTAAGTCGACGTTTTATTATCCGAAATTATTTTCGATGAATTTTAATGAAGTTATACAATTGAATTGGATAGATTTGAGCTGTCCGAAGATCAATTCAAGCGAGAAGGCGATTTTGGAATATCAGCATAACTTCAATAAGGTAAGTATCTTGCCTAGCTTCGAGTGAAGGAATTATCCCTTAGGCATCGAGTCTTATGTGCCGTTTGTGAAATGTGAAAAGCCATGTACGCAAGGTGACGAGTACATACTCGGGCTTATATGTGCAAAATATATTATGTTTAAGTCTTAGGCATATTGTGTAGTAAATTGGATAATTGTTGGCATTTATTTAATCATCTATTTGCCATGCCTAAATCCTTGTTGGTTGAACTTGTTTTTATATGACAACTTGATGTGATTGTTTTTTGAATATTTATATAATTCCGTGAGTTTGTTGGTTTGATATTTCTTGAAATTTAATCTCATTATGGATTTTTCCTCTGCAAATAATTAATTAAGCAAGCTTAAGAAGATGTGTTAATATAATTATCTAAATTTAGATTAATGAAGGCTATGCTTTATGTTGAATAATTTCTATCTCGGTTGATTATTTTTGTGGTGATATACACATTGTGTGGAGCCTTCGGCTATTTGTTGTGAAATAAATTGATTTGGTTGTATCTTTGGAACTTTGGTTGTGACCATTGGGCAAATTGTGATATGAATTGATTTAGTTATGTTGCCGTGATAATTTCCCATATAAATTGTTGTGTTATGTGAGTTATTATTTTGGGGAGATAAGGGTGGCATTTCACCGTTGATATTATGTGGGTATAAGGGTAGCTTTTCACTGTTGTTGTGTTTGTTGGAATATTGTCTGGGCAGAGCGATAGGGTGGCTATAGGAGCGATAAGGGTGGCAATAGGAGCGATAAGGGTGGCCATTGATATTGTCTAGGCGGAGTGATAAGGGTGGCTATAGGAGCGATAAGGGTGTCAATAGGAGCGATAAGGGTGGCTATAGGAGCGATAAGGGTGCCAATAGGAGCGATAAGGGTGGCTATTGTCAAGGACGATATGTGATGATGTGGAGTTGTGGTGTTGGTGATTTTCATGTGATGTTGTGATTTTCTTGTGTTTATTTTATACCTTGTGTAATTTGTCTTGTTGTTGGTAAATTGATAACAATCTGATTTATGTTGAAATTGAGAGCATGTGGCTATTGTCAGGCAGATTATAAAATGAAATGTGGGCGCAGGGTGCCGTGAGTAAATAATGAAGATATTGGCACGTGAATTGTCCGTGCAGTTGTGATATGAAATGTGGGCACGAGGTGTTGTGATTAAATGATAATAATATTGGCACGTGAACTATCCATGCAGTTGTGATATGAAAAGTGGGCACGAGGTGCCTGGGAAATATGATGATTTAATTATGGGCACGAAGTGCCGTGAAAATATGAAAATGGGCTAAGACCCGTGTTTACGAAAAATATGAAAATGGGCTGAGACCCGTATTTTTATGATTATGAAATTAGGTGTCACATGGTGACTTTTTAATTGAAAGAATTATATTCAAAATATTTATTTGGATGGATTTTTATTCAAAAAAGATTTATATAAAAGGATTGTATTTGAAGGATATTTATTTGAGGAAATTATATTTGAAAAAGAATTTTATTCGTAAGAATTATATGCGAAATATATTTAATTGAAGAACTTGATTTATTATCAATTGTTGAGCGATATTAATGATGATTTTATTGTCTTACTGTGTATATCACTGGTTTTTTTATGTTGCCCTTCTTGTTATTTGTTTTCTATTATTTTGTATATTATATTGCACAGGTTATTAGACTAGTGAGTGTCTTGACTGTACCTCATCTCTACTCCATTGAGGTTAGTCTTGATACTTACTGGGTGCCGACCGTGGTGTACTCATACTACACTTCTGCACATTTTTGTGCAGAGCCAGGTTTTGGAGATATCGGACTTGAGCAGAGTTAAAGCGGAAACGTAAGGATTCAAGGTAGAGCTGCTTGGTTGTCGCAGTCCCGTGGAGTCTTTTCATTTCATTGAACTGTTAATTTTTAATCAAACAGTATTATATATTCGGTCCTCGTGATCATTCCATGTATTAAGTTGGAGTTTGTGACTCAGTACTACCAGTCTTGGGAGGTTGTATATTCATATTTGTATATTCATATCCGTGATTAGGCGATTGCCAATGAGGGTTGCGAAGCAAAAGGTGACTGCACCTACCACCTCCACAAGATCCAACAAGTCCAATCGATCCAGAAAGAAATGATGATGTTAGAAGACATTTCGAAGAGGGTTGATGACGAAGATAAGGTACTACAAATCGAAGAATTCACAAAGCAAGAGAAAAAAGGGCAAGACAATTATTCATACATAATTTTATTTTACCATTTTATTAGCACCACAATATGTAATATCATCATAGAGTGTGTTATAAACTCTATGATGATCATACAATATTTAGTTTTTTCAAGTTCATATTTTTTACATGCTGCCTAGTATATGAGGTTGTCCATGCCTCAATAGAAATTGAAAGGTAAGGCCTAGCTCGGTATGTGTTTGCTACTTATCTTATGCCTTTGGAAAATATCCAAACGGCAATGAGATCATTCGCCCTCGTAAGACTCTGCCGGCAGCCACATCGTGAGTCTGTCACCAAAAGGCAATGGAGGCGCATAGGGATGACTATATAGCCAAGGCATAGAAGCAACAATAGTTTGCTATAGCCCTCCTTACTTGTACTCTTCCTTTGTGGGTTTTTTCCCCTTATATTATTAATAAAATAGCTACTAGGCAGACCGCCTAGTAGTATAATTTGCCCCAAAAAAAAATCGGCTTACCTAGTCTTAGAGACTAGGTGATATCATGATGCTTGAGGTGGGATTTTGGGTCGTGACAAGTTAGTATCAGAGCTCTAGGTTCATAGGTTCTACGAGTCACGAACGAGTCTAGTAGAGTCTTGCGGATCGGTATGGAGATGTCTGTACTTATCTTCGAGAGGCTACAGAACTATTAGGAAATTTCCACTTCTTTCATTCCTGTCGTGAGGAATTTGTTGAATTTGGAATTGGAGCCTTTGTATCTCTATTCTCTCACATATGGTGAGGGCACGTGCTACCAGGTTAGCTGAGCAGATATCTGTACATACTTCTAGGGCTGCAAGAGACCGGGGCCGAGGTAGAGGCCGAGGTAGAGGTCGAGGAAGGGCACGTGTCGCGACTAGAGCACCTGTCAGAACAACAGTTGAGGAGCCACCAGTAGCTCCAGTTGGGGGACACGTACCAGAAGCACCTGTTGTTACCCCCGGACTTCAGGAGACGTTAGCACAGTTCCTGAGTATGTTTGGTACATTAACTCAGGAGGGATTAATCTCTGTTGCACCGAATATTTTGCAGATTGGGGAAGTAGCTCAGACTCCTACCACAACTCCAGAGCAACAGGTTCACGTTGGTCATGTTCCGGGTGTAGTACCGGTACAGCCTATTATTCTGGTTCGGCCTGAGGTAAGACCAGAGGCATCATAAAAAAAACAAAAGAGACTTGAAAGGTTTAAGACGTATAGTCCACCTATTTTCAGTGGCAGAGCTACAGAGGATGCCCAAGGATTTCTAGAAAATTGTTACCGTATTCTCCGCACCATGGGTATTGTGAAAGTGAGCGGAGTTGCCTTTACTACATTTCAACTGTCAGGCGCAGCGAATCGGTGGTGGAAAATCTATGAAGAAGGTAGACCAGCCGATGCAACACCGCCGACTTGGGCTCAATTTTCAGAAATGTTCTTGAAAGAGTTTGTTCCCCAGACTCTCCGAGATGCATGGCGCACAGAGTTTGAACGGTTGCGTCAGGGCACTATGACAGTGTCAGAATATGTTATTAGGTTCAGTGAGTTAGCCCGTCATGCACCTATCTTGGTTCCTACAATCAGAGAGCGGGTCTACAGATTCATTGAGGGGCTCGATTATGATATTAAAATATGCATGGCTCAAGAATTGCAAACTGATACTCCATTTCAATAAGTAGGGGAGATTGCGAGAAAGATTGAGGGTGTTTTAGGCGAGGAAAGGGAGTCTAAGGAGGCCAAAAGGTCTCAAAGATCTGGAGGGTTCAGTGGATTTTACTCTTCAGCTAGGACCCATTATAGCAGAGGCTCGAGCAGTCGGCCAGCTCAGTCCGCACATCAAATTACTTGGAGTGCTCCAGTAAGTTCTTACAACTCACCACCGACACGAGATTTCTATAATGATTATATCAGTTATGCGACACAGACTCAATTCGAGCAACCGCGACCTCAGAGGGGTTGTTATGAGTGTGGTGACACTAGACACATCATGAAAGATTGTCCCAGACTTGGGAGGGATGGATTTCATCAGAGCACTCCCGCTACAAGCTTTATTCCTGTTAATACTCCGCGTGCATAGTCAGTTAGAGGTGGAGGACATGCAGGTAGTGGGCGCCTAAGAGGTGGAGGCCCAACTCATTGATATAATCGATATGATTTGGTTGAGGCTGATACACTAGATGGTGTCGTTATAGGTACGATCCCGATTGGTTATAAAAGAATATTTTCCCTTAGTTTGATTCGGATCTGAATATTAAGGTGAATCCTCTTATTATGCTCCGCTTATGAGTGAGCTTTATAATTTTGTGACCCACTTATATGTTTATCCCCGTTGGGAGATTTGAAGATGTGAACCCATGTCTTTCATTTTTATTTTTGTGCACCATTGAGGGATATAAGTCCAAAAGTAATATTCAGTATTCATTACAGTGGGTTTAATGTGTTTCGGAATAATTGATTCCAATTTTTATAAATTATATGCCCTACCGGTATGAAGGTTCGTTATGTGTTGTGAAAATTATTTACGAAATTTATTGAAAAGAAGAAAGAAAGAAAATTGAAAATTTCAGTTGGCACAATGTGCAAAATACTTGTGATTCGGAGTTAAGGATGAGATCCTCGAATTTTTATATGATATGAAATATTTAAACTGGGCTACAAGCCGCGGTGGAAGTTATATAAGGACGAGGTCCTGTTGGTAAAAATTTTTATGAGTTTAAATTCTCTCTTTGTGAAATTAAATTTGTACTATAGTATAAACAGAGAGTCATGCCTGCTAGGCTTATTTGATAATTCTTGTATATTTTTCTGTGCATATTCAGCCATTTTCGTGCTGTAAACATTGAGTTTTAGCCTATGAGGTGAGTGCCCAGGTGGCGTTTCATGCGACTCATTAATCCGAGTAAGTAATCATGAGGTCTTCATGCCTCACATTCTGTTGTCAATATTGTGAAAATTCGAAACGAGGTGGTGGTTAATACGAGATTAATTGATAATGCTGGAATTAATTATGAATAACTTTTAAGACTAGAGATGTGGTGATGAGCATACATATGATGTGCTTCATGTCCTGATATCATTATGATAATGCAGTGCTTGCAATGCTGAGATTAGTGTTATTGATATATACATTGTGGTGCCTTGTTGGGTTGTGGATGTGTTGTTAGGAGTTGTTTTGGTGTTACTCTGGCAGGTGGTTAGGCCCAATTACAGGGGAGACTCTGCCGAAATTTCTGAAAAATTTGGGAGTTAGTAAAAATTTGGGGATTGAGATGTGCAAAAGAAGAGATAAATTATGTTATATGTTTGAGGGCGAATGATCCTAAGTAGAGGAGAATGTAACACCCCGAAATTTTTTTGAAGTACTTCAACACTATCAAGAAAGTTGATGTGTGCGTAGGCACGAGTTGCTATAGCCAGCTGAGACTAATACCGTGCGTTGTTGTGAAAATCAGGCCTTTTGAAAATGTTTGGAGTGTAAGAAATTGGTTTTAAAGTTACAAATATGGATAAAAGAAATAATCTCAAATGAGATGGTGTTGTCGGGCTTATCTCAAATGCAGTAACGTGGCATCAACCTTGAGTATATATGTAAAACTAAAATCATCGATTTAGTAACCTTAGAATAATTCTTAGCATGTTAGAGGAAGAACATTTGTTTAAGAGGTGGAGAATATAATGACCCGACTTGTCATTTTAAGAATTAACGTCCCATTCAGTGACTTAAGGTCTCGAGCAGCTTCACAATATGTATTATGACCCGCAGATGTAGTCGAGTTTGATTTTCGGAAGATTCAAAATTAAATTAAAAGAACAATTCTTATTTAGAAGCTTAAATAGAAAGAGTTGACCGGAGAGTTAACTTTTGAGTAAACGACTCCGGAATAGAATTTCGATGATGTCAATAGATCCGTATGGTGATTTTGGACTTAGGAGCATGTCCGAAAAATTATTTGGAGGTATCTAGAGGAATTTGGCTTGAAATGGCGAAAGATGAATTTTTGGGAAGTTTGACCGGGGAGTTGACTTTTTGATATCGGGGTCGGAATCTGATTCTGGAGATTGAATAGCTTCGTTATGTCAATTATGACTTGTGTACAAAATTTGAAGTCATTCCGGATTGATTTGATGTGTTTCGGCACAAGATATATAATTTGAAAGTTTAAAGTTCATAGATTTTGATTTGGGGTGTGATTCGTCGTTTTGATATTGTTTGAGGTTATTTGAGAATTCGACTAAGTTCGTATGATATTTTAGGACCTGTTGGTATATTTGGTTGAGGTCTCGAGGGGTTCGGGTGAGTTTCGGACGGCTAATGGATCATTTTTGGCCTTTGGAAAATAGTTGATAGCTGCTGGCATTTTCTTCTGATTTTTCTTATACGCGATCGCGTAAGTCCGTCTGCGATCGCGTAGAGTAATTTGGGCATAGGTGACTTTGTTCGACACGATTGCGTGAATGGGTTTGCAATCGCGTATGCTTAATTGAGCAACAGAAAACTTTGTTCTATGTGATCGCGTGGGCAAGTCCGCGATCGCGTAGGTTGGGCGAGCTATGTCATGCGAACGCGTGGCTAAGGCCGCGTTCGCGAAGAGGAATGGAGGGAGGAGCTGGGAAAACGCGCTTAATGCTTCGTGATCGCGTGAGAAGGTTCGCGATCGCGTAGGGTAGAAGAGTCAGTGCTTAGCGATCGCGTGGGACTTTCTGCGATCGCGTAGAGTTAATTTTGGTAGTGCTTAAATTGTGCTTCACGATCGTGTGAGGAAGTTCACGATCACATAGAAGAAATCATTGGGCAGAGAGTTCCCATTTTCCATTTTTACCGATTTGGAGCTCGGATTGAGGCGATTTTTGAGAGATTTTCAGAGAAAATAACGGGGTAAGTGTTATTAACTCTATATTGGTTAAATTACCCGAATCCATGGTTGTTTTTAATATTTAATCGGTGAATTAAGTTGAAAAATTGTGAAAACCCTCTTGGTTTAAATTTAAGATTTGGAGGTCGATTTATTATTGGAATTTGATAAAATTGGTATGGTTGAACTCGTATCGGAATGGGTGTTCGGATTTCATAAAAATTATGTCAGGTTCCAAGAGGCGAGCCCCGCGTTGACTTTTGTTGACTTTTTAGAATAAATTTTTAAGTCGACGTTTTATTATCCGGAATAATTTCTGATGAATTTTAATGAAGTTATACAATTGAATTGGATAGATTTGAGCTGTCCGGAGGTCAATTCAAGCGAGAAGGCGATTTTGGAATATCGGCATAACTTAAATAAGGTAAGTATCTTGCATAACTTTGAGTGGGGGAATTACCCTTTAGGCATCGAGTCTTATGTGCCATTTGTGAAATGTGAAAAGCCGTGTACGCAAGGTGACGAGTACGTACTCGGGCTTATATGTGCAAAATATATTGGGTTTAAGTCTTAGGCATATTGTGTAGTAAATTGGATAATTGTTGGCATTTATTTAATCATCTATTTGCTATGCCTAAATCCTTGTTGGTTGAACTTGTTTTTATATGATAATTGATTTTGTTATGTTGCCGTGATAATTTTCCGTGTAAATTATTGTGTTGTGTGAGTTATTATTTTGGGGAGATAAGGGTGGCATTTTACCGTTGATATTATGTAGGTATAAGGGTGGCATTTTACTGTTATTGTGTTTGTTGGAATATTATCTGGGCTGAGCGATAAGGGTGGCAATAGGAGCGATAAGGGTGACTATTGATATTATCTGGGCGGAGCGATAAGGGTGGCTATAGGAGCGATAAGGGTGGCTATTGTCAGGGACGATATGTGATGATGTGGAGTTATGGTGTTGGTGATTTTTATGTGATATTGTGATTTTTTGTGTTTATTTTATACCTTGTGTAATTTATCTTGTTGTTGGTAAATTGATAACAATCTGATTTATGTTGAAATTAAAAACTTGTGGCTATTGCCAGGCAGATTATAAAATGAAATGGTGGCGCGAGGTGCAGTGAGTAAATAATAAAGATATTGGCACGTGAATTGTCCGTGCAATTGTGATATGAAATGTGGGCACGAGGTGCTGTGATTAAATGATAATAATATTGGCACGTGAACTGTCCGTGCAGTTGTGATATGAAAAGTGGACACGAGGTACCGAAAAAATATGATGATTTAATTATGGGCACGAAGTGCCGTGGAAATATGAAAATGGGCTGAGACCCGTGTTTACGAAAAATATGAAAATGGGCTGAGACCCGTATTTTTATGATTATGAAATGAGGTATCACATGGTGACTTTTTAATTGAAAGAATTATATTCAACATATTTATTTGGATGGATTTTTATTCAAAATGAATTATATGAAAGGATTGTATTTCAAAGATATTTATTTGAGGAAACTATGTTTGAAAAAAAGTTTTATTCGTAAGAATTATATGCGAAATATGTTTAATTGAAGAACTTGATTTAACTGGGAGTAATCGTATTTATCAATTGTTGAGCGATATTAATGGTGATTTTATTGTCTTACTATGCATATCACTGGTTGTTTTATGTTGCCCTTATTGTTATTTATTTCCTATTAGTTTGTATATTATATTGCACATATTATTAGACTAGTGAGTGTCTTGACTGTACCTCATCTCTACTCCACTGAGGTTAGTCTTGATACTTACTGGGTACCGACCGTGGTGTACTCATACTACACTTCTGCACATTTTTGTGCAGAGTCAGGTATTGGAGATATCGGACTTGAGCAGAGTTAAAGCGGAATCATAAGGATTCAAGGTAGAGCTGTTTGGTCGTCGCAGTCCCTTGGAGTCTTTTCATTTCATTGAACTGTTAATTTTTAATCAAACAGTATTGTATATTCGGTCCTCATGATCATTCCATGTATTCAGTTAGAGTTCGTGATTCAGTACTACCAGTCTTGTGAGGTTGTATATTCATATTTGTTCCGCTATCAGTTTTGATTATTTATTTAATTGAAAAAAAATGGCTTCAAAAATATAATTAAAATCGGCTAACCTAGTCTTAGAGACTAGTTGCCATCACGACGCGTGAGGTGCAATTTTGGGTCGTGACAGTAGTACTCTGAGACTGCAGAAAGCATTTGGAACCAGTAAATAACAAATGTGTGATAGTAAATAGGACTAAAATCTTTGAGATTAAGAAATAATTGGCTTCTGTTTGTCAAGGTTCTCTTGACATAGCCTCATATTTCAAAAAGATAAAGAAACTCTGGGATGAGCTGGGAATAATGTCTTCCAATCATGCAAAGACATGTACTTGTGCTGCAAAGACTGGTCTGCAGGTAGAAGAGGAAGAAAATAGGGTCCACCAGTTTCTTATGGGGTTAAACGAAACATATGTCAATGTTAGGAGCAATATTTTACTCATGAATCCACAACCTTCTCTCGATAATGTTTACAAGATGAACAAAAAAGACAAGTCACTCCTACTACTCAGTTCAGTCCTGATATGGCCTCATTCAATGCAAACACTACCAACAAATTTCATCATCATCCTAATTTCCAGAGGCAATACACCCAGAAGGATAACTTTGACCAGTTCAATCAGAGAATGTCTTTCGAACAGAATAAAGGGTCTCTTTTTTGTAAATACTGTAAGAAAAATGGTCATACTATTGACAAATGCTATAAGCTGCATGGATTCCCACAGAACTTTAAATTTACAAAGGGTCGAAAGTTTGGTGCTGCTGCTAATATTGAGTCTCCTCTTTCTGGACATTTTTCTAGGCATCTTGATAATGCTTCATCATCTGGTTCTGGTGGGCAAAATTCTCCTATACCTGGGCTGACTAAGGCCTACAATGCACTCAATTGATGATGCTTTTACAGAGTTCTGGATTAGAATCCAATTCTTCACCCAACCTTGAGGCCTCTGCTAACTTTGCTGGTAGTGTATCCAATCTACCTGTTTCTTCTTGTGAGAGTTTTACTGCATGCATGTTGTCTAGACTTGCTAGGAGTGTTTGGATAGTAGATTCAAGAGAAACTAACCACATGACATCTAGCAAAGATCTTCTTTTTGATATTAAGCCGCTTCCCATACCCTACTTAGTCTCCCTACCAAATGGATATAAGGTGAAGGTCACATGCACTGGATCACTCACTTTGTCTCCTTCTTTCACACTGCATGGTGTCCTTTTCATTCCCACTTTTCAGTACAACCTAATTTCTGTATACAAATTGATTCAACAATTTAGCACCTTTGTCTTGTTCACATCCTATTCTTGCTTTATACAGGACCCTTCCAGGAAGAAGCTTCTGGAACTTGGTAGAGTGCACCATGGACTGTACAAGCTTCTTCCACTTACTAATCTTGATTCTTCTGGTTCCAGAATCAACAATGTTTTGCCAAAATTAAGCTGCATTTCTGTTTCAGATTTAAATAAGTTTGTGCAAACCACAGTTCCACATTTTATCTTCCCCTTGAATAACGATGCACAAGTTGTAAATAACAATGTTTCTTCTACTATTAACAATGGTTCTTATACTATTAGCAATGCTACTTCTACTGTCTCTTCCATGAATTCTGTAAATGCTGTGAATAATCTTGATGTACTTTGGCACCATAGGTTGGGCCATATTCCCTTTGCAAAAATGAAAATTATACCTGGTATTTCTTCTCAGCTATCTTCTAAGCAATCCTTTATTTGTCCTATTTGTCCCCTAACTAGGCAAACTAGATTACCTTTTTCCTGATAGTACTTCTCACTCAACTTCTTTATTTCAACTTGTCCATGTTGATACCTGGGGTCCCTATCACACACAAACCTATACTGGTGCCAAATACTTCTTAACAATTGTGAATGATTATAGTATAGCAACTTGGACTCATCTAATGCATGCTAAGAGTAATGCTTTTCCTTTACTTAAGGCATTTATTGCAATGATCAAAACACAATTTAGTCTTCCTGTACAAACTATAAGAAGTGATAATGCCCTAGAGCTTGGTTCTTCCTCATTGGCTTGTGAATTTTTCTCTGCCAATGGTATCTTACACCATACCACTTGCCCTCACACACCTCAACAAAATGGTATAGTTGAGAGGAAGCACAAACATCTTCTTAAAACTTCTAGAGCTCTTCTATTCCAATTTAAACTTCCTACTAAATTTTGGGGGGACTGCCTTTTGACTGCTACTTATCTTATAAATAGATTCCCATCACTTGTTATATCAAACAAGACTCCATTTGAAATCTTATATGGTACATGTCCTTCTTACAAACATTTAAAACCATTTGGTTGTCTTTGCTATGCCACAGTCCCTAAATGCCATAGGGATAAGCTCTAGGCACGAGCTATGCCATGTGTTTTCATTGGATATCCTTTTGGGAAAAAGGGTTATAAACTATATAGTTTACATACCAAGTCTGTGTTGGTTTCCAAAGATGTTATTTTCCATGAGTGTGTCTTCCCCTTTCACCTTTCTTCTTCTCCTTATTCTCTTTCATCTCCCATTTCCACTGCTCCTCCTCTTTTTCATTCTCTATCTGATCCTGTTGCTCCTAATTGCTCAACTCCTTCTTCAGCAGGTTCTCCTTCCACTTCTTCTTTTCCTTCCACTTCTACTTCTCAGTCATCTCATACTCCACCATCTGTTTCTTTTCCCTCACCTTTTCCTTCATCTCCTGCCCTTGTTGCTTCTCCTCATCCTCCTCTCAGAAAGTCCACTAGACCTCACAACCTTCCATCTTACCTTCAGGACTTTGTGGTTAAACTTCCCTCTTCTTTCTGCTCCTCTACTACCTCCACTTCTATTGTTTCAACTGTTGCAGTTGAACCTCACTCATATATTCAGGCAGCTGCCAGCCCAGCTTGGCAAGAGGCCATGAGGAAGGAGTTTTAGGCTTTGGAGGCTAATCACACCTGGGACATTGTTGAGTTACCTAAGGGCAAAAAACCAATTGGGTGCAAGTGGATTTACAAAATCAAATACAAGGCTGGTGGGTCTGTGGAAAGGTACAAGGCAAGGTTAGTGGTAAGGAGTGACACTCAGGTGGAAGGTATTGATTTCCATGAAACCTTCTCACATGTGGTAAAGATATGTACTGTCAGATGTTTAATTGCATTTGTTGTCAAGCGTAATTGGTCTTTATTTCAATTAGATGTTAACAATGCATTTTTGCATTGGGACTTGGATGAAGAGGTCTTCATGAAACTTCCACCAGGTCTTTCTGTCTCTTCACCTTCTTCTGTTTCCTCACCTTCTTCTGATTCTTCTCCCAATTTGGTCTGCCTACTTAAGAAGTCTTTATATGGTTTGAGACAGGCTTCGCGGCAGTGGTATGCCAAGCTGTCTCAGGCCCTTAGCTCTAGAGGTTACACACATTCTCTAAATGACTATTCTTTCTTCATTAGAAAAACTACACTTTCTACTGTTTTTCTTGCTGTCTATGTGGATGATATCATTCTCACTAGGGATGATTTGGATGAAATAACTGCCTTGAAAAGCTTTTTGGATGCTGAATTCAAAATTAAGGACTTGGGCCTCTTGAATTATTTCCTTGGTATTGAGGTGTTTTATCATCCTTCAAGGGTTGTGTTACATTAAAGAAAGTTCATTTTTGACTTGTTAAGTGAGTTTAATTGTTATGATGTTTCTCCAGTTCTTTGCCCTCTTGATTTGTCTACTAAATTGAAGTCTGATGTTGGGGATCTTCTCCCTAGGCCTGATTCTTACAGAAGTCTTATTGGAAAACTTAACTTCCTTACCCATACTAGGCTGGACTTGTGTTTTGCTGTCCAACACCTTAGTCAGTTTCTTAAAACCCTTAGAGTTCCTCATATGGATGCTGCGTTGCATGTCTTACGGTATCTGAAAGGGACTGCACATTTTGGGGTGTTTCTCAATAATACTCATGATCTCTCTTTGGTTGGCTATTGTGATAGCGATTGGGCAACCTGCCCTGACTCTCGGCGTTCAGTCACTGGCTTTTGTATTACTCTGGGTGGTAGCCTTGTGAGCTGGAAATCTAAAAAACAGCAAGTAGTTTCATTGTCCTCGACTGAGGAAGAGTATAGAGCCATGAGCAAAGTTGTGGTAGAATTATCTTGGTTGACCAGGTTATTTTCTGATTTGGGTTTGCAACTGCATGAGCCTATTCCAGTCTTTTGCGACAGCCAGGCAGATATTCATATAGCTCGCAATCCTGTCTTTCACAAACGTACAAAACATATTGATGTTGATTGCCATTTTATTCGCACCAAGTTGGCTGATGGGCTCATTTTCTTAAGTCATGTATCCACGACCTCCCAACTTGCTGATGTGTTTACTAAGTGTCTTCTAGGTGCTCAACATCACTCTTTGATCGACAAGTTGGGTGTGTGCCCACCCTCCAACTTGAGGGGGGTATTGGAGCTATTGGAGTTGGGGTTACCTGAAGTTGGGCTAGCTGTGTATTTATTTTTAACTGGAACAGGCCCACTATTCTTTTGATTCTTTGATATGCTAGCTAACAGCCACAGTGGCCAATGGATATATAGACATAATGAATATTGTACAGATCTAGAACATTGATTCTGTCACGACCCTAAACTCAAACCTGTCGTGATGACGCCTATCGATAGTACTAGGCCAGCCGACTCCCACAATACTACAACAACTCATTCACAGATATGCCAAAAAGGCGTCTTGTATAGCAGAATTTCATAAAACAAAAACAAGGGTTGAACTCAAAAATAGAAATGCGGAATGAAAAGCCCCAAACATTGGGGTGTCACTGAGTCATGAGTAACTACTAAAAATCTGTCCGACACAGGCCCTCGACCTCACTCAGTCATAAATCTCTCCAGTCTCTCGGGCTCTCAGAAATCAAAGAAATCAGCCCAAACAACATTAACATGATGCAATAAATAGAATAATAGAGACTGAGCTATGATGTAAGAATGCATGAACATGACTGAGTATGGGATATTAACTAAAGCAGTGAGCGGACAACAAGAAATGACCTCTAAGGGTCCAAACAATATTGGCATAAAGCCTAGACATGGTATCTAGCATGATTTACAGTAAGTCTTCTAAAGAACATAAAGAGCATATCGCTACAATAGGTTGTTCAACTTTACAGTTGCTACGGGACGGACCAAGTCACAATTCCCCAATGGTGCACGCCCACACGCCTGTCACCTAACATGTGCGTCACCTCTAAATAGTCACGTGACATAAAAATTTGGGGTTTCATACCCTCAGGACTAGATTTACAACCGTTACTTACCTCAATCCGAGCAAATCTCTACTCCAAAATGCCTTTGCCTCTCGAATCGTCCTCCGAGCATCCCGAATCTAGCCACAAGCAATACAATACCATTAATATATGCTAAAGAAATCAATTCCAAGCCCTAACCTCTTATTTCACTTCAAAAATCCTATTAATTAGGTGAGAAATCAACAGGAAAACACCATAGCTAATGATAATAGAGCTCAAGCAACTTACCTCAGTGAATATCCTTGAATCCCCTTCAAACATTCCCTCAAAAGCTCCAAAGTCCGAGTTAAAAATGGTGGAAATGAGCAAAAATCACGAAGTCCTCAATTTATACATTCTGCCCAGCGAAGCCGCACCTGCGGTCCCTTTTTCCGCTTCTGCGACGCCGCACCTGCGGAATTTCCATTGCAGGTGCGGAACTCACTTAAGAGCCCAGGTTCCGCATCTACGGCCAAAATCTCGCGCCTGCGGAAGCTCACCTGCGCATCTCCTTCCGCTTCTGCGAAGTCAGCCAAAATCCTCCTTTCCGCATATGCGCCCCAGGTCTCGCACCTACGAGCTCGCAGATGCGACAACCTTCACGCACCTGCGGTTGCATCCCACCTTAGCCTTGCCCGCACCTGTGACTTCTCCAAGCGCTTCTGCGCCCTCGCACCTGCGTCTCCCCCTCTACAGGTGCGAAAATACCAGTAGCAGCAGCTTCAGCTGCATTTTAACAACTTCAAACACATCCGTTAACCACTCGAAATCATCCCGAGCCCCCCGGGACCTCAACTAACCATACCAACAAGTCATATATCAACATATAAACTTAGTCGAGCCTTCGAATCACTAAAAACAATATCAAAACACCAAATTACCTTCGGATTCAATTCTAAGAACTTCTAAACTTCCGAATTACACAAACGACGCCGAAACCTACCAAATCACGTCCGAATGACCTTAAACTTTACACACACGTCACAAATGACACCACGAACCTAATCCAACTTCCGAAAATCGATTTCGACCCCGATATCAAATTTTCCACTACTGACCGAATTCGCCAAATTTACAACTTTCGCTAATTCAAGCCTAATTTCACTACAGACCTCCAAATCACATTCCGGACGCGCTCCTAAGTCCAAAATCACCTAACGAAACTAATGGAACCATCAGAATTTAATTCCGAGATCGTTTACATATAAGTCAACCTAACTTGATGTTCTAAATAAGAGACTAAGTGTCTTAATCCACTCCGAAATCACTCCGGGTCCGAACCAACTAACCCGATATATCATAATATAGCTGAAAAGAACAAAAGAAAGTAGAAATGAAAAAAACGAGGCTATAACTCTCAAAATGACCGGCCGGGTCGTTACAGATTCTAATAGAAAGAAAATGAGCCTTCTCTGCGGAAGCTCTCTCTTAGCTCGTATGTAACCCTAGTCACATTTTGTCAATTCTTTGTGATTTTTCAATGTTATCATCATGTTTTCAAGAATGATTCTTTTTCTTTCTATTAAATCATTACAAACTCCATAGTAATTAGTTCATCCGTAACTGGGTTTCTTTTTTCGTTTCTTAGGATTATTAATTTTTATATTGTCTTCCAAGTATAACGTTTTTTCTAGGGCTATAACTTCTTTATCTCTTTTTTTTTTTTTTAATAAGCTACAAAGTCCTAATTAAACAATTATTTTTAAATATAATTAAATGATTATTCCTAAATATTAGAAACTTAATTAAATGATTATTCCTAAATAATAGAAAAATAATAAAATGACTATTTTGTATAGTGTGAAGTATTGTTTTAGAGGGATAAAAAGGTGAATGATATTTCGCTAAAAGTTTTTGTGCTTTTAATATAGTACTAGTCTTACGTTACGTGCGTTGCACGTGTGTGTAGTGTCAATCATTATATATATATATATATATATATATATATATATATAAAATTATGATGAAAGTAAATATTATTACAATGACATAATAGTTAAATTCAATTTCTTTTGAATGCAAAAATGATGATTTTGGTGAAATTATTATATAATATTTTGAAATTATACATATTTTATAATATGAGATACAAATATTTTAAGTTGTATCTTACCTCACATCTCTTTATGACTATGTTTTGTCTTCTATTATGTCATCCTCATTTCTTCAAGTTTACATTTTAACTAATTTAATTCTTAATATTATATTATAATCGATTTTGTTTCTATTTTCTGATTTCCTTCCTTTTTATGGACAAAAAGTTATGTACTCTAAAATTTATATAAACTTAAAAAGTAATTTTATATATACTAGCTTTAAGTGCACATGCGTTGCACGTGTATTTAGTGTCAATTTTATATATATATATATATATATATATATATATATATATATATATATATATATACACACACACACACACACACACCCAACTCCATGTCAGGCCGTGATGGCGTCCAACACCGTTGCTGGACAAGCCAACAGTGAACAACTTAGTGATTTTTTTTTTTTTTTTTTGCGTTTATTAAGAAATTCCAACATTTAGCTTTACTTATATTCAAAGCGTTTGATAAATAAAGGATTTTTAAGGCAAACAAATAGAAACATCTAAAAACAGTTATAACTATTGAATTACAACCCAAAAATCAAAGTCCACTAACACGTGCCAAGATCTGGTGTCACAAGTGTGTGGGCAACTAGTAGAATATACAAAAGATGACTATCCTACTATCTGAAACAGAATAGACAGATAAAAATAAAAGAGAAACTACGACATGTTGTTGAACGGCTCAGAAGGGGGGGGGGGGGGGGGCAGCTCACCGTGAAGTCTCGGTCCAAGATCAGGCATGCGCGCCGGGCAGGTAACTAGATGCACCAACCTCAGATCCTATACAATTAAATACAGAAGCGTAGTATGAGTACATAAACAATATATACCCAGTAAGTATCCCACCTAACCTCGAAGAAGTAGTGACAAGGGGTCGGCTTGACACCTACTAGGGCCAATAATTATGTAATTAAAGTATTATGCTAAGCATGAATATCATGAATAATACTGGCAGTTCAATAACAGGAAGAGATAAGTCCTTCTTTCATAATTAAAATTTCAGATTTCCATAATATCATTTAACAACTTACATTTCCAGGCATTTAAGCAATATAAATCATGGAATATTTCCAAATAATTAGCATGCGCAATTATGCCGAGGTTGTATGGACCGATCCAACAAAATATTTAAAATGTGCACTGCCGGAGGGTCGAACGATGCGAACCATAGATGCATCTATTTACTACCGAGGCGCTCAGCCCGATACACAAATAACAATTATTTTCCAAGAAGACACAAGTTTCTCATTTATAGTTAAGTATTTCATACAAACCTTCAAGTAAGTGAATTCAACCTTATAAAATTCTTTTATCAAATTTCTATCATGACTAAGTGATTATATTAGCAAGTAAGGGCACAAACGTTCCAAGAATAGCATGATACGGGTCCTAAACTACTCGGACAATAGCATAATAGTAGCTACGTACGGACTCTCGTCACCTCGTACGTACGTAGCCCCCCACAATTAGGTACACATATTTATTTAATTCACCTATGGGGTTAATTCCCTCTTACAAGATTAGAAAGGAGACTTACCTCGCCTCAAAGTCTACTTCCCAATTCAAGAACGCGCTCAAACCTCCAAATTTGATGCCAAACGACTCGAAGCTAGTCAAACATTACATAAACTAATCAATCTATGCTCAAAAGTTCATAATTCCACCATTTAAGTAATTACCCAACCTAAATTGCAAGGTTCCTTAAATTCAACCCCAGGCCCACATGCTCGGATTCTGGATATTTTTTAAAGAAAGTCGTTACCCATAACCTTAGGAACATAAATATATGATTTTTACTAAATTTCATAACAAATTTCGTGGTTAAATCTCATTTTTATCAAAAACCTAGGTTTTCACCTAAACCCATGATTTTCACTAATTTACATGTTATAATCTACCCATAAACTATGTATTTAACTCACATTGTGTAGAAATTACTTACCTCAAAATGCTAAGTGAAAATTCCCTCTCTAAGAGCTCTAGGAATCGCCCAACAATGGAAGAAATGAGCTAAAATAGCCTAAGTCTCATTTTTAAAAGTTTCTGCCCAAGTCTGCCTTCATCGGATCGCGGAAAAGGCCTCGCGATTGCAAAGGCAAACGGCCCAGGCCCAAGTAAAGTTAACTCATCATAAATGTGACAGGAGCAACGCGAACACGTAGGCTCGCTTGGCCTACCCTACGCGAACGTGAGGGCTTCTTCGCGAACGCAAAGAATGAACGGCGGCCGCCAAGCTCAGCCTCTTCTACGTGAACGCGGACCAGGTCACGCGAACGCGAAGGCTAGAAGACCCAGACCTCCGTGAACGCGGTACTGCGCACGCGAACGCGAAGGGAAAAACTCCCCAGCCCACAGTACCCTAAATCCTTCATCGCGAACACGTGGGTCTGATCGCGTTTGCGAAGAAGGAAACCAGAAGCAGAAATCTGGTGTGTTTCAACTCAACTCCGGGCGGTCCGAAACGCACCCGACCTCCTCGGGACCCCGTTCAACTACTCCATCAAGTCTATAAACATAATACAGACCTGCTCGAACTCTCGAAACCCATAAAACAACAATCAAACCAAGAATCACATCCCAAAACCAAATTGAATCAAACTTTGAACTTCAAGTTCCTAATCGCTACGAACGCGTCGAATCATAATTAGACTACTCGGATTGACACCAAATTTTACCTGCAAGTCTTAACTAACATTATAGAACTATTCCCGGTCTCGGAATCCCATTCGGACCTCGATATCACCAAAACCTACTCCAAACTAAATTTTAAAGAACTTCAAAAACCTTCAAGAACCAACTTTCACTATTAGGCGCCGAAACGCTCCCGGTCATCCAAAACCCGATCCGAACATACGTCCAAGTTCGAAATCATCATACGAACTTATTGGAAACGTCAAATACCGATTCTGAGGTCGTTTACTCAAAATGTTGACCGAAGTCAAACTTGGCCTTTTAAGCCAACCTTAAGGAACCAAGTGTTTCGATTTCAACTCAACTCTCCTGAATCCCGAACCAACCATCCCCGCAAGTCATAAATTAGTAAAATCAAGTACGGGAAGTCTTATTTAGAGGAACAGAGTTCTAGAAAGCAAAACTACCGATCGGGTCGTTACATTCTCCACCTCTTAAACAAACGTTCGTACTCGAACGGGTTTAGATTCATACTGAAGTGCTGAATAAGTGTGGATATCTGCTTCGCATGTCCTTCTCGGACTCCCAGGTCACCTCCTCAACTGGTTGGCCCCTCCACTAAACCTTTACTGCGGAAATCCTCTTGGATCTCAACTGGCGATCTTGTCTAGCAACAATGGCAACTGGCTCATCCTCATAACCCAAGCTCTCATCTAGCTGAATAATGCTGAAGTCTAACACATATGACAGGTCGGCTTGGTACATCCGGAGCATCGACACGTGAAAAACTGGATGAACCCCTGATAGGCTGGGAGGTAAAGCAAGCTCATAAGCAACCTCCCCAACTCGCCTCAACACCTCAAATGGGCCTATAAAACTTGGGCTCAACTTGCCCTTCTTTCCGAAACTCATAATACCCTTCATCAGCGAGACTTTCAAGAGAACCTTCTCGCCTACCATAAATGATACATCACGCGCCTTCTGATCAGCGTAACTCTTCTGTCGGTATTGTGTTGTGCGAAGTCGCTCCTGAATCAACTTTACCTTTTCCAAGGCATCCTTTACCAGATCCGTACCATATAACCTAGCCTCACCGGGCTCAAACCATCCGATGGGAGAACAACATCGCCGACCATATAAAGCCTCAAATGGGGCCATCTCGATGTTGGACTGATAACTGTTGTTGTAAGCAAACTCAGCCAACGGCAAGAACTGATCCCACTGTCCCCCAAAGTCAATCACACATGCTATCAGCATGTCCTCCAATATCTGAACTGTCCGCTCTGACTGCCCGTCGGTCTGTGGATGAAACATTGTGCTGAGCTCTATACGGGTCCCCAACTCACTCTGTTCGGCTCTCCAGAAATGTGAAGTGAACTGAGGGCCTCTATCTGATATGCTGGAAACAAGCACACCATGCAACCGAACTATCTTTTTAATATAAAGTTGGACCAATTTCTCTGAAGTATATATAGTCACAACCGGAATAAAGTAGGCCGACTTGGTCAATCTGTCGACAATGACCCAAACTACATCAAACTTCCGCAAGGTCCGCGGCAATCCAACTACGAAGTCCATAGTGATGCGCTCCCATTTCCACTCAGGTATAGTCATTTGCTGAAGTAGGCCACCTAGCCTTTGATGCTCATACTTGACCTGCTGGCAATTTAGACACCTAGCTACATACTCCACTATGTCTTTCTTCATCTGCCGCCACCAATAATATTGTCTCAAGTCACGATACATCTTCGTAGCACCTGGGTGAATAGAATACCGAGAACTGTGTGCCTCTTCTAGAATCCTCTCCCTCAAGCCATCAATATTAGGAACACATAGACGACCCTAGAGTCGCAGAACACCATCCTCGCCAATAGAAACTTCTTTAGCACCACCATGTAGTACCGTCTCTCTGAGAACTTTCAAGTGTGGATCATCAAACTATCGGGCCTTGATCTTCCCCAATAATGAAGACTATGCAACAACATATGCAAAAACTCAGCTGGACTCTGAAATATCCAGCCTCACAAGTCTGTTAGCCAAGGACTGAATGTCCAAAGCTAGGGGCCTCTCCTCCGCTGAAATAAATGCCAAGCTACCCATACTATCTGCCTTCCTGTTTAATGCATCTGCGACCACATTTGCCTTGCCCGGATGATAAAGAATGGTGATGTCATAATCCTTCAGTAACTCGAGCCATCTTCGCTGCCTCAAATTGAGATCCCTTTGCTTGAACAAATGTTGTAAGCTGCGATGATCAGTATAAACCTCACATGACATGCCATATAGATAATGCATCCATATCTCAAGAGCATGAACAATTGTGGCTAACTCCAAATCGTGCACAGGATAATTCTACCCATGAATCTTCAGCTGACGCGAAGCATATACAATAACTCACCCCTCCTGCATCAATACACAACCCAAGCCAACGCATGAAGCGTCGTAATATACCGTATACATCCCCGAGCCGGAAGGCAACACTAGAACCGATGTTGTAGCCAAAGCTGTCTTGAGCTTTTGGAAGCTTGCCTCACAATCCTCGGACCAACGGAATGGAGCACCCTTCTGGGTCAATCTAGTCAAAGGTGCTGCAATGGATGAAAAGCCCTCCACAAACCAGCGATAATAGCCTGCTAACCCCAAGAAACTCCTGATCTCAGTCGCCGAAGTAGGACGAGACCAACTCTAAACTGCCTCAATCTTCTTGGGATCCACTTTAATACCCTCTCCTAATACAACATGCCTCAAGAATGCCACAGACTCTAGCAAAAACTCACATTTGGAGAACTTAGCATATAGCTCATGTTCTCGCAATGTATGAAGTACCACTCTCAAGTGCTGCTCGTGCTCCCCCAAGATACGTGAGTAAATCAAGATGTCATCAATGAAGACAATAACAAAGGAATCAATATAAGGCCTGAACACCCGGTTCATCAAATCCATAAATGACGTCGGGGCATTAGTCAAACCGAAGGACATCACTAGAAACTCATAATGACCATATCTGGTACGGAAGGCAATCTTCGGAACATCTGAGTCCCGAATCTTCAACTGATGGCACCCTGACCTCAAGTCAATCTTAGAAAATACCCTAGCACCATGCAACTGGTCAAACAAATCATCGATATGCGGCTATGGGTACTTGTTCTTGATGGTAACCTTGTTTAACTGGCGGTAATCAATGCACATCCGCATAGTCCCATCTTTCTTCTTCACAAATAACACCGGTGCACCCCAAGGTGATACACTGGGTCTCACAAACCCCTTTGCTAACAACTCCTCAAGCTGCTCCTTCAACTCCTTCAATTCTTTCGGAGCCATACGGTACGATGGGATAGATATAGGTTGGGTGCCTGGAGCCAAATCAATACAGAAATCAATATTACAATCTGGCGGCATGCCTGGAAGGTCAGAAGGAAACACATCGGCGAACTCCTGGACTACGGGCACTGAATCAATCATCGAAGACTCTGCGGTGGTGTCCCGAACATAAGCTAGATAAGCCAAACAACCCTTCTCGACCATATGTCGAGCCTTTAGAAAAGAGATGACCCGACTAACTGTACTAACCGAGGAACCCTTCCACTCTAATCTCGAAAATTCTAGCATCACTAAGGTAATAGTCTTGGCATGGCAATCAAGAATGGCATGATATGGAGATAACCAGTCCATGCCCAGGATGACCTCAAAGTCGACCATATCAAGCAATAGAAGGTGCGCCCTAGTCTCGTAACCACAGAATGTGACCACACAGGACAGGTAGATCCGATCCACAACCACAGAATCACCCACAGGAGTGGACACATAAACAGGAGTACCCAAGGACTCACGAGGAATATCCAAAAATTGAGCAAACAGACATGACACATATTAATACGTAGACCCTGGATCAAATAATACCGAAGCATCCCTACCACATACAGAAATAGTACCTGTGATCACGGCATCTGAGGCCTATACATCTGGTTTGGCCGAAAAAGCATAGAATCTGGCTGGAGTGCTGATGACGTCCAAATCTACTACTAAAAAGTAAATGGACACGGTCGCATGCAATATAATTTACCCAACTATGAGTCGGGGTCGAATCCCACAGAGAACAATATATAGGCGATTAGGAATTTAAGAGAATTATCACTTATTATGCAATGCCAAACACTTAGAATGGTGGTTGAGAAAATATTATAGCTAAATGCAAAAATATAAACTAAACCTAGAAAGCAAGTAAAATGATCAATGGCTACAAGCATGGATGCATCAGGAATTACACTCAAGTAACGATCCAATATATTTCCCAATTTTATAAATATGAGCGAGTTTATTATTTATTAGCCTCGGATAATAATTCTATATTAGCTTCTCTCGGAGACTAACAAGACTTCCTAATTGAATTATCCCTAAAACAATTAAGAGATTAAGCACACCCGAATATGGCTACAAGTAGTTCATTCCTATCCCTAGGTAGAATCTATAAAGTGAGGGTTAGCGCCTCAAGTTCTTGTTAATTAATCTTTTCCAACCCCGAATTATTTTTCCCAAAATTAATCCGAAGTAAATGGGCGAGTCCTAGGGTTAGATAATCCCTTTGGAAACATTTAAGAACAAGAATAATTAAAGAAACAACAACTCGCTTCATAATAAATAAAAGTCGTTCAATACATAAGCACAACAACGTATTTAATCCACACTTTAAATATGCATATTTCCATAAACAAGATTTAAGTGTTGGAAATAAATACTACACACTTAGATATACAATACAAAGCAAGGAAATGAAGAAATGAGCATAAAGGAGTAAGAAATTCTCAACCAAAAGCTTTAAATCTTCAAGACCCAAGTGTGTGTAAGAACCCTAGCTCCCAAAACTTGTTCTCTCTAGTATATGGACTGAAAATAAGCCAAAGATCTTCCAAGATATGATATGATTCGTGTATTTGTGGGTTTGGAGTTGAGAAAATGTGAAATGTCAATACTTCCCAGGTCAGAAACCCGTTGACTGCACCTGCGGAAAGATCCTCGCAGGTGCGGCTCCGCAAATGCGGGCCTTCAATCGCAGATGCGTGAACTCAGGGGATTTTGCCTACTCCGCAGATGCGGACATTGTGGCGCAAGTGCGACTCCGCAGATGCGGATAAACCATCGCAGGTGCGAGCCCATGTAGAATTCCCTTTCTCCACAGATGCGGACAAAATAGTCGCACCAGCGACTCCGCAGGTGCAGAGTTTTGCCGCAGATGCGGTCCTAGTGAAGCTTAACTCCGTAGATGCGGCCTTCCAGCTCGTAGATGCGAGGTCGCATATGGGTACAGTGTTCCGCAGATGCGGAATTACTGAAGGATTTTGCACTTTTGTACTCTTTTTTGCTCAATTCCACTTCACTTGAATTCAAGTCTCTTCATGGCATCATTTACCTGAAAATCTAGAAATACACACCATAAACAACCTCATATTATAATTAAAGGACGTAAAATCTAAAGAAAAGAGACTGGAATGAGTGGTAAAATCACCCATTTCCTCAGGGTTTTATTCAGTTCGTACCTGCGAGACTGCATCTGCGGCATTTCATTCGCTTCTGCGATGTTCATCAGTGGGTTAAAATGCCCAAAAATTTCGACTCTTTTACTGCTCAAACAAGATTTTTAGCACATAATTTATACTCAAGACTTCTAAATTAGTGCATTACATAAACCTACGACTCTATTAAACTTGATTTTGTGGTACTTAGCAAACGATTTTCTTTTGGACAATTTGTCGAACACATTGCAAGCAGTGAGAATTTATGCTTCTTCACACGATTTTTGGGTACTCAGATTCCCCCCCAACAGTAATGTTCAACACAACAGCACACAATATATACTCTCAACCAATATCCTCACCCTAATAACAACATTAATCAGAGGGAACTGGGGAGTCAGGGGAACGGACATGGGAACCCAGAAATGAGGGAGAAGAAGAAGGAAAGAGAAGTAGAAGAGAGGAGCAGATGAGAGATACCTGCCTTGTCTTGTGTGAGAACTCGCGTGAACAGTGATAAAGAGTAGTAGCGTGAGAGATGAGAGGAGTTTGAGTTTGGGGAAAAAACAATTTAGAGTTTACTTGATGAAAAGAGGGGTTATTTCATTAAACCAGTTCGATATCCGCTCCTGCGACTCCAAAAGCGCTTTTGCAAACCGCTTCTGCAAGTTTCACGTCGTACCTATGAATAGTTGTGCATCTACGCCATAGTTTCCGCCTCTGCGTGAGCGCACCTGCATGCTTATGTCCGCAGGTGCGGTTATGCCAAGATTTGGCAGGCCAATTCTGGGCAGCTACTGCTTTGGTTTGTTCCAACACCCCAAACTTCTTAATTCAACTCCAAAAAATCTAAAACTTGATAGATTAGTCAAAAATAATATACTAAGCTATTCTAAAAAAGAAAATTTCAAAAAACGACTAAAAATTTGGAAAACGATGGGTTGCCTCCTACCAAGCGCCGCATTTAACATCGTGGCATGACGCGGATCAACTTTACCACTTTTCTCGCCACTTGGATGATATGAATTGGGCGCCTAACTTGGAATCAAGCTTGTGACCACGAGCAACCGGGGGGGGGGGAAGGTAAGTAAATGATCAAGCCAAACTTTAATTTCTTCATTTTGCGTTTCTTCGCTTTCATGTGAGGAATGTCATTTTGCCTTTTTGAATATACAAATTGCAAAATGTATGGCTCTTGTTTTTCTTCTTTGTACTTCCATACAGATTCGTACGGCTCAATTCCCATATCACCATGCAATTCCAAGGTTGAAAAATGCTTGGAATGCAATCTCAAGCCTTCAAATTGCAAATCTTCCCAAATTTTGACATTCTCTTTTTCCCCCAAACTAGAGTCGACTTCAACCATATTTTCACTTACACCAGTTGACTCCAATTCCATATTTTTCTTGGCATCATTAACACTCATGGAGTCGGTTGGCGGATGATCAATTCTTGATTCCTCAAAATAAAGCTCGCTTTCTTCCTCGAAGTCGGACTCTTCTTGATCTCTTTCCACACTCTCAAGTTGGTGGGCATAGAGAGCCTCAACCAATATTTTCATTTGATTTTCCAAGGTGCGGATATTATCATCATTTTGAGTTGGTGCTTGTTTTAAGTCCTCGAGTGCCAAGCTTTGCTTCTCCTCATTTTCGAGAATGGCCTCTAACATGAGCATCATCCTTTCATTTTAAGCATTTGAGAGTTCTTCTTGGTGTTGATCAAGTGCCAAGGAAGGATTTTCATCTTCCACATCTAAGAAGGTTCTTGGCTATCATCCACTTTCGAGGCTTTTTGGACCTCTAAAGCTTCAAGCATTTCTACCATTTGTAAGTTTAACCTTCCGAGCACCAAATCATTTTGGAAACTATTTTCCAAAAGCTCCTCCAAGGCATTTTGCTCTTTGTTTCCTCCTTCAAGTAGGCATTCTAACATGAGCTTAAACTCTCCATTTTGACCATGCTCAATTTCTTCCACTTCCATATCCCTATAATTTTCATCACAAAAAGTAGAATCATCATAGCGGGGGCTTGGGGAAGGGAAGGACAAATAAGCACAATCATCCCAATGACCATTTTGACGACCACACTTATCACAAATACTCCACTTGTGGGTTTGAGATTGTGCGCACAATCTACCCCCAGGAGAATTTAAACAATTTTGCCACGAGTGTGGTCCTCCACAATAAGGACAAGGGTCATCAAAATATGAACAACTACTATTCGACCAATTTTCATTATATGATGCCATTTTTTTTATTATTATTATTTTTTTTTTCAAAACTAAGAAAATAAATAAGAAACAAACAAGAAAAATAGACCAAGGTAAGAAAGATAATTACACAAATATTCACAAGTTTGGACCAAAGCACTTACACTTATTTCTCAAACAACCTAAATTACGCCAAATTGTTCCCCGACAACGGCGCCAATTTTGATGACGTCCAAATCCACTACTAAAAAGTAAATGGACATGGTCGCATGCAATATAATTTACCCAACTATAAGTCGGGGTCAAATCCCACAGAGAACAATATGTAGGCGATTAAGAATGTAAGAGAATTATCACTTATTATGCAATGCCAAATACTTAGAATGGTGGTTGAGAAAATATTATAGCTAAATGCGAAAATGTAAACTAACCTAGAAAGCAAGTAAAATGATGAATGGCTACAAGCATGGATGCATCGGGAATTACACTCAAGTAACGATCCAATATATTTCCCAATTTTATAAATATGAGCGAGTTTATTATTTATTAGCCTCGGATAATAATTCTATATTAGCTTCTCTCGAAGACTAACAAGACTTCCTAATTGAATTATCCCTAAAATAATTAATAGATTAAGCACACCCGAATATCGCTACAAGTAGTTCATTCCTATCCCTAGGTAGAATCTA
The DNA here is from genome assembly GCF_000390325.3 of Nicotiana tomentosiformis. Lineage (NCBI taxonomy): Eukaryota > Viridiplantae > Streptophyta > Magnoliopsida > Solanales > Solanaceae > Nicotiana > Nicotiana tomentosiformis. The sequence goes on along the minus strand of NC_090814.1, from coordinate 131,283,712 downwards.
TGGTAGAATTCGGGTTCATTCCCAACCCCAAATTATTTTTCCCAAAATTAATTCGAAGTAAATGGGCGAGTCCTAGGGTTAGCTAATCCATTTGGAAACATATAAGAACAAGAATAATTAAAGAAACAACAACTCGCTTCTTAATAAATAAAAGTCATTCAATACATAAGCACAACAAGGTATTTAATCCACACTTTAAATATGAATATTTCCATAAACAAGATTCAAGTGTTGGAAATAAATACTACATACTTAGATATACAATACAAATCAAGGAAATGAAGAAATGAGCATAAACGAGTAAGAAATTCTCAACTAAAAGCTTCAAATCTTCAAGACCCAAGTGTGTGTGCAAGAACCCTAGCTCCCAAAACTTGTTCTCTCTAGTATATGGACTGAAAATAAGCCAAAGATCTTCCAAGATATGATATGATTCGTGTATTTGTGGGTTTGGAGTTGAAAAAATGTGAAATGTCAATACTGCCCAGGTCAGAAACCCGTTGACTGCACCTGCGGAAAGATCCTCGCAGGTGCGGCTCCGCAAATGCGGGCCTTCAATCGCAGATGTGTGAACTCAGGGGATTTTGCCTACTCCGCAGATGCGGACATTGTGGCGCAAGTGCGACTCCGTAGATGCGGATAAACCATCGCAGGTGCGAGCCCATGTAGAATTCCCTTTCTCCGCAGATGCAGACAAGATAGTCACACTAGCGACTGCAGATGCGGTCCCAATGAAGCTTAACTCCGCAGATGCGGCCTTCCAGCTCGCAGATGCAAGGTCGCATATGCGTACAGTGTTCCACAGATGCGGAATTACTGAAGTATTGTTTTGCACTTTTGTACTCGTTTTTGCTCAATTCCACTTCACTTGAATTCAAGTCTCTTCGTGGCATCATTTACCTGAAAATATAGCAATACACACCATAAACAACCTCATATTATAATTAAAGGATGCAAAATCTAAAGAAAAGAGACTAGAATGAGTGGTAAAATCACCACTCATCAAGCGTCAGCGGGCTGACCCCCGCCGGACTGAACAATAGCTGACTGGCCTCCCCCGACATGGCCTCCACCTCTAGGATGGCCCTTACTAGCCTGCCCTCCACCTCTGGGCGGCCGGACAGCCGGTGCTAAAATCATGGGTTGCTGGCCCTGCTGCACCGCCTTGCACTGAAGCCTGGGGCAGAATCTCCTCATGTGACCGACATCTCCGCACTCGAAACAGGCCCTCGGTGTGGCGATCTGCTACCCTGATGTCTGACCCTGATCGCCCGTCGACCTACTGGAAGAAGCCTGAATAGCCGATGGGAGGTATGAACTATCCGGCATGGCACTAAAATAGGAGCTGGAAGAACCCTGGTGACCTGAGTACCCACTGGAAGAACCCTGGGTGGCTGGTTGGAGGTAAGAACTCTCTGGCATGGCGTTGAAATAAGGGCGCGCTAGAGTACCTCGAGGAGGTGGTGGTGATGAATATAGGGGCCTACTAGGCGGACCCCTCCCAAACTGACCTCTGCCCCTTGCCGGGGCACCTCTAAACTCTCCAAAGAAATGGGCCCTCTTGTCCTGCTGCATCTGCTCTCTCCCCCTCTAACGGTAGCCCTTAATCCTCCGAGCAATCTCCACTACCAGCTGATAAGAAGTCCATATCTCCACCTCTCTGGCCATATTGGCCCTAATACCGGAGTGCATCCCCTCGAAAAACCTCTGCACTCTCTCTGCGTCCATAGGAAGTATCATAAGTGCATGGCGAGACAACTCAGAAAACCATGCCTCATAGTCGGTCACTGACATCTGACCCTACTCAAGCTGCTCAAACGGATACCGCAACTCTTCCCTCTCGGGGGTGGAATATACCTATCCAAGAAAAGCTGTGTGAACTGGCTCCAAGTCATGGGAGGAAACCTGCTAGTCTGCCATGAAGATAAGACTGCCACCATCTACGGGCCCTGCCCTCCAGCTGGAAAGTAGTGAAGTCCACCCCATGAGACTCCAGTAACCTCATGTTGTGCAGTTTGTCCCTGCACCTATCAATGAAATCCTAGGCATCCTCATGGCACTCGCCTCCGAAGACAAGAGGGTGTAACCTAGTCCATCTGTCCAATAACTTCTGCAGATCGTCGTCCACAGTCGGTCTAGGCTCAGGTGCAGCCGCCGCAACTGGTTGGGCTCCGTCCACGGGTAGTGCACCCGGAGTCTGATATACCGCAGCTGCGTGCCCGGGAGCCTGAGCAGTAGGGGTCTATGCTCCCCCTCCTGCCTGAGATGTGGCTGGGTCCGCTGGAAATAAACCAACCTGAGTCATGGTGTCCATGAACCGCATCATACGGCCCATGACCTCCTGAAAGCCCGGTGCTGTCGTGAAATCTATCGTGGTTGGCTCTGCGGCAGGTACCTCTCCCTACTCATCAATAATGGGATCCTCCACTGGATCCGCTGGTGGTGCTACTTGGGCAGCTCTGGGATGCCCTCGTCCACTACCTCGGGCCGGTGCCCTCCCCCGGCCTCTGCCTCGGCCTCTAGCAACGGGGGGAGCAGCTCCTCTCGGGTCTTAAACGTCTGTCGTACGCGTCCTCACCATCTGTGAGAGAATATAAGAAAGAAACTTAGTGTACAATCAATTGCACGATAGGAGATGAATAAAGAGTAGTTTTCCTAACACTCCATAGCCTCTCGAAGATAAGTACAAACGTATCTGCACCGGTCCGCAAGACTCAATTAAGCATGCCCATAACTTGTGAGACCTACGTGAACCTAGTGCTCTGATACCATATTGTCACGACCCAACTCCATGTTAGGCCGTGATGGCGTCCAGCACCGTTGCTGGACAAGCCAACAGTGAACAACTTAGTGATTTCCCTTTTTTTTTGTTGCGTTTATTAAGAAATTCCAACATTTAGCTTTACTTATATTCAAAGCGTTTGATAAATAAAGAATTTTTAAGGTAAACAAATAGAAACATCTAAAAAAAGTTATAACTATTGAATTACAACCCAAAATCAAAGTCCACTAACGCGTGCCAAGATCTGGTGTCACAAGTATGTGGGCAACTAGTAGAATATACAAAAGATGACTATCCTACTATCTGAAACAGAATAGACAGATAAAAATAAAAGAGAAACTACGACATGTTGTTCAACGGCTCAGAAGGGGCGGGGGGAGCTCACCGTGAAGTCTCGGTCCAAGATCAGGTATGCGCGTCGGGCGGGTAACTAGATGCACCAGCCTCAGATCCTGTACAATTAAGTACAGAAGCGTAGTATGAGTACATAAACAATATGTACCCAGTAAGTATACCGCCTAACCTCGAAGAACTAGTGATGAGGGGTCGGCTTGACACCTACTAGGGCCAATAATAATGTAATTAAAGTATTATTCTAAGCATGGATATCATGAATAATACTGACAGTTCAATAACATGAAGAGATAAGTCCTTCTTTCATAATTAATATTTCAGATTTCCGTAATATCATTTAACAACTTACATTTCCAGACATTTAAGCAATATAAATCATGGAATATTTCCAAATAATTAGCATGCGCAATTATGCCGAGGTCGTACGGCCCGATCCAATAAAATATTTAAATTGTGCACTGCCGGAGGGTCGAATGGCGCGAACCATAGATGCAAATATTTACTACCGAGGCGCTAAGCCCGATCCACAAATAACAATTATTTTCTAAGAAAACACAAGTTTCTTATTTACAGTCAAGTATTTCATACAAACCTTCAAGTAAGTGAATTCAACCTTATAAAATTCTTTTATCAAATTTCTATCATGACTAAGTAATTATATTAGCAAGTAAGGGCACAAACGTTCCAAGAATAGCATGATACGGGTCCTAAACTACTCGGACAATAGCATAATAGTAGCTACGTACGGACTCTCGTCACCTCGTACGTACGTAGCCCCCCACAATTAGGTACACATATTTATTTAATTCACCTATGGGGTTAATTCCCTCTTACAAGATTAGAAAGGAGACTTACCTCGCCTCAAAGTCTACTTCCCAATTCAAGAACGCGCTCAAACCTCCAAATTTGATGCCAAACGACTCGAAGCTAGTCAAACATTACATAAACTAATCAATCTATGCTCAAAAGTTCATAATTCCACCATTTAAGTAATTACCCAACCTAAATTGCAAGGTTCCTTAAATTCAACCCCAGGCCCACATGCTCGGATTCTGGATATTTTTTAAAGAAAGTCGTTACCCATAACCTTAGGAACATAAATATATAGTTTTTACTAAATTCCATAACAAATTTCGTGGTTAAATCTCATTTTTATCAAAAACCTAGGTTTTCACCTAAATCCATGATTTTTACTGATTTACATGTTATAATTTACCCATAAACTATGTATTTAACTCACATTGTGTAAACATTACTTACCTCAAAGTGCTAAGTGAAATTCCCCTCTCTAAGAGCTCCAGGAATCGCACAACAATGGAAGAAATGAGCTAAAATAGCCTAACTCCCGTTTTTAAAAGTTTCTGCCCAGGTCTGCCTTCATCGTGATCGCGGAAAAGGCCTCGCGATCGCGAAGGCAAACGGCTCAGGCCAAGGAAAAGTTAACTCAACGCGAACGCGACAAGAGCAATGTGAACGCGGAGGCTTGCTTGGCCTACCCTACGCGAACACGAGGTCTTCTTCGCGAATGCAAAGAACGAACGGCGGCAACCCAGCTCAGCCTCTTCTACGTGAACGCGGGCCAGGTCAAGCGAACGCGAAGGCTAGAGGACCAGACCTCCGCGAACGTGGTACTGCGCATGTGAACGCGAAGGGCAAAACTCCCCAGCCCTCAGTACCCCAAATCCTTCATCGCGAACGCGTGGGTCTAACTGCGTTCGCGAAAAAGGAAACCAGAAGCAGAAATCTGGTGTGTTTCAACTCAACTCCGGGCGGTCCAAAACGCACCCGAGCACCTCGGGACCCCGTTTAACTACTCTATCAAGTCTATAATCATAATACGGACCTTCCCGAACTCTTGAAATGCGTAAAACAACAATCAAACCAAGAATCTGTGATGACCCAAAATGTCATCTTTAAATTAATAATTAATTTTGTATTCTAAGACCTTAAAAAGCACTATTTATCATTTCTCGACTTGCGTGCGCAGTCCGTAAAATTTTTCGGAAAGTTTTCAGGTGAAAAATGAATTAAAATGTGAATTAGAGCTTTAAAACTTAACTGAGATGACTTTGGTCAACATTTTGCGCAAACGGACTCGGATAAGTGTTTTGACAGTTCCGGTAGGTCTGTATCGTTATTTGGGACTTAGGCGTATGCCCGGAATCAAATTCCGAGGTCCCTAGCCCGAGATATGGAATTTTGATGAAAAATTAAAAGTTTAAGTTCAAATAGTGACTGGATGTCGAATTATGTGCAAATGACCTCGGAATAGAGTTTTGATGATTCCAACAGCTCCGTATGGTGATTTTGGACTTAGGAGCGTGATCGCAATTTTATTTGGAAGTCCGTAGTAAAATTAGGCTTGAAGTGGCTAAAATAGGAATTTAAAGTTTGGAAGTTTGATCGGGGAGTTGACTTTTTGATATCGGGCTCGGAATTCAGTTCTGAAAATTTTCACAGCTCCGTTATGTCATTTATGACTTGTGTGCAAAATTTGAAGTCAATCGGACTTGATTTGAGAGGTTTCGACATCGAATGTAGAAGTTAGAAATTCTAAGTTTCATTAAGATTGAATTGGAGCCTGATTCGTGATTTTAGCATTTGTTTGATGTGATTTGAGGTATCAAATAGGTTCGTATGATGTTTTAGATTTGTTGGTGTTTTGGATTGAGGTCCCGAGAGCCTCGGGTGAGTTTCAGATGGTTAACGAATCAAAAGTGGGACTTAGCTACTGCAAAAGTTGCTGCAATTTTTCTGCTGGAAATGCTGTCAAAATCGGGCTGCCGTCAAAATCGAGCTCCCTGTCAAAATCGAGGTCCCTGACAAAATCGAGGTCCCTAACAAATCGAGGTCCATGACAAATCGAGGTCCCTTACAAAATCGAGGTCCCTAACAAATCGAGGTCCATGACAAATCGAGGTCCCTTACAAATCGAGATCCCTGACAAAATCGAGGTCCCTTACAAATCGAGGTCCATAACAAATCGAGGTCCATGACAAATCGAGGTCCCTTAAAAATCGAGGTCCCTTACAAATTGAGGTCCATAACAAATCGAGGTCCCTGACAAATCGAGGTCCCTTACAAATCGAGGTCCATAACAAATCGAGGTCCATAACAAATCGAGGTCCATGACAAATCGAGGTCCATGACAAATCGAGGTCCCTTACAAATCGAGGTCCCTTACAAATCGAGGTCCATAACAAATCGAGGTCCCTTACAAATCGAGGCAGCCCATGATCGGACTCCATGATCGGACTCCCTATGATCGGACTCCATGATCGGACTCCATGATCGAGGTCACCCTGGACAGATCTGTAAGTTATAAAAACAGGGAGGCTTCGTCCATTTCGCCATTTTTAACAACTTGGAGCTTGAGCAGAAGCGATATTTGATATATTTTCAAGGAAAAAACATTGGGGTAAGTGATTCTAACTCGGATTTGGTCAATATACACGAATATATCATTATTTTCACCATTTAATTAGTGTTTTGAGATTGAAATTTGGAAAATTTTAGAAAATCTCATAGAAACGAAAATTTAAGATTTGGAGGTCGAGTTGTTATCGGATTTTGGTAAAATTGGTATGGGTGGACTCGTAATTGAATAGGTTGTCGGATTTTGTAAGTTTCGCCGGATTCCGAGATGTGGGCCCCACGGGCAAATTTTGAGCTAATTTCGAATTTTAATGAAAATGTAATATTTTCTTATGAAATTGATTACTATAATTTTTGTTGACTGTATCGAATTAATTATGACTAGATACGAGTCTATCGGAGTCGAAAATTAGAGGAAAAAGCATAATACTTGGTTAAATTGGAGCAAGTCGAGGTAAGTGACTTGTCTAACCTTGTGTGGGGGAAATTTCCCCTATGATTGGTATTGATGTGATTATTAAAATATGTTGAAAGTCGTGTGCACGAGGTGACGAGTGTGTACACGGGTTAAATTGCGAAAGATTATATTTTTAAATTGTGTAGATCACTGTTGCGCATTTATTAAATTATTTTATCTTGTTATATTCTTCATCATTGATGTGAGATATATACTTCAAATTTGTTTGATCTTTTCTTACTAATTGTTTTACCTGTTTAGTTGAAACTTGGTTTCTTTTATTCTGTGCATTATTTGAAGGTTGATTTTCTTTAAATTAAATATTATTAATATGAAGTATTTGACATTTTTAAACTTGATATTGAAGCAACGTAGTAAAGATTTTGAAATATTATTTTCCTAAATTATTTACTCATGAATATGTTTATACTCATTGTGAGGGAGCCGTGAGTTCTTTATTGTGGAAAAATATTGTTGTTGAATTATTTTGGCAAGTTAAATTATTTGAGCACTTGAGGTGCAAATTGTGATATATTGTGATATTGATACGCATGCGGTGGTATAAGGTCTGGGTGTTGAAACGCATGCGGTGGGATAAGGGTGGCTTGATATGCGTGTCTAGTAGGGGAACTACTAGAAGTCATGCGGTGTGATAAGGGTGGCTAAAACGCGGGATGCTATTTCAGGAAAAAATATTTTCTTTAAATAAATTGTGAAGGCTCCCGCGGTGATATAAGGAAATGAGATATTGTGAATTTATTTATGATTTGGGACTGCGAAGCGGTACCTCGGGAGTGCCCTTGTTGATATTGATTTATGGCCGTAGTTGCCTTTGATTATTGTTGTGATTTTCTTAAAGTTGAAAAGAATTCTGTTTTGTTTCAACGAGGTATTTATTTGCCATTATTTGATGTAATTAAATGTGACATACTACTTGATTCATTTTTATTGTCCTTTTATCTTATAATATTGTTTAAACATTTTACCATGCCATTATTTATTCTCCAGCAGGGCCTGACCTGACCTCGTCACTACTCTGCCGAGGTTAGGCTTGACACTTACTGGGTACCGCTGTGGTGTACTCATACTACACTTCTGCACATCTTTTTGTGCAGATCCAGGTACATCTTATCAGACCACGCATCAGTAAACTAGCTATACGAGGAGACTTCGAGGTATATCTGCCAGCGTTCACAGACTCCGGAGTCCCCTTCTATCTTACTATATTGTCTTCCTTATTTATTTTAGACTCTGATGTATAGAGACATAAAGAATAAATTCTTAGAAGCTTGTGACTTATTTCTACCGGGTTTTGGGAGTTAAAATTGTTTGAATTGTAGTTTATTTACTTAAGATATTTATTATTATTCCGCATTGATAGGCTTACCTAGTCTTAGAGACTAGGTGCCATCACGACATCCTACGGAGGAAATTTGGGGCCGTGACAAGTTGGTATCAGAGCACTAGGTTCATAGGTGTTATGAGTCACAAGCAGGTTTAGTAGAGTCTTGTGGATCAGTACGGAGACGTCTGTACTTATCTTCGAGAGGCTATGGAACTGTTAGGAAATATTCACTTCTTTGACTCCTTATCGTGCGGTATTGATTTAGCTTAAAACATATATCTTATATTCCTTTGTATCCACTCGTATATGACATTGCGCACTCGGTATCAGTTGTGCGTTGACGGTTGTAATGCCGTATAAGGACTATGAGGGAGCCAGAGATGCTCAAACATTGCCTTAACGTGTGGTTCCGACTAAAGATGTGGGCGTATTGGGAGATCACCTAGTGAAACATGTGCGGGGTGCAACGGACGTTGGCGTCTGGTTGATTTGTACTAGCTGTGAAGGTTATTATTGAGGATCATTGGACGTTGTGACCTATGATTTCGCGCCGAGTAGGGGGAGTCCACTACCAATGGGTGGATTGCGGGGTCATGTATTATATCAGTTTTGGCCTGAAATGTATATATGTGGTACTGAAAGGTTCCCTAAAATTTACACATGTTTAAGACCTGAGATTTTGTGGAGGATAAGGTTAGGACTTGCGGTATGTCCGCCTCCTTAATAATCCTATACTTCAATATCAAAGGAGTTATAGAAACAACTCTAAATTTGTAGAAGGTCTACTCAGCGTGGACGTCACTGTTGCGAATTTTGGAGTGCTTCGGAGTAAGTATAGTTGTTGACGAGATTTTGGACTATGTGGTTCGTGCCAAGATTTGTCTGTATGTAGCTCTACTTTTGTGATCGTTATGTATAAATAGGGGTAAGGGTTACCCCAAAGAAGAATCAAAAAGTATGTTAAGAAATGGGTCAGCTCAACAGTGTTGAGTCAGCATAACAAAAGAAGAAATTTGCTTGGGAGAGATAATTCTCCACCAGTGTTCGTGGTAAGCTTATGAAGAGGGCAGACCAGCCAATGCAACACCGCCCACTTGGCTCAGGCAGTCGTCCAGCCCAGTCCACACATCGGATTACTCGGGGTGCTCTAGTAAGTTCTTTTAATGCACCACCGACATGAGTTCCTACAATAGTTATTCCAGTTATCTGGCACAAACTCAATATGAGTAGCCTAACCCGCAAAGGGGTTATTATGAATACGGTGATACTGGAACATCAGGAGAAAAAATTTCCTAAACTTGGGAGAGACTTATTTCATTAAATCACTCAGGCTACGTGCCCCATTGCAGTTACTACACCACCCACACGACCAGTTAGGGGTGGAGGATAGACGGGTAAAAGGCGTCCTAGAGATGAAGACCCAGCCATTGATATATTTCTTTTATGGTATGGCGGAGGTCGCTACATCAGTTGATGTCGTTACAGGTACGACTTTGATATAATATAAAGGAATGATTTCCTTAAGTTGATTCAGTTCTCAATATCGAAACGAGTCTTCCTATTGTGCTCCACTTATGAGTGAGCTTCATAATTCTATAATTTACTTATGTGTTTACCCCTGTTGGGAGATTTTATGGAGATAACTACGCCTATCATTTCGTGTTGGTCACTAATAAGAGCTGCGAGGCTAAATGTGGCTTTCTGTTACTCATTTTGGTAAATTTTGATGTAAATTCCGAATAATTAATTGCAAATTATGAATTATATGCCCTACCGGTGTGAGGTTCATTATGTGTTGTGATTTGGTGTAACCGAAATTATTTAAAAGGAGAAAATGGAAATTTTCAATTGGCACGATATGCATATTACTTGTGATTCAGAACTGAGGACGAGATCCTCACATTTTTATATAAATTGATATGTTTAAATCGGGCTACGAGCTGCGGTGGAAGTTATATAAGGACGAGATCCTTGTGAGGAAAATTCTTGTGTTTATGTTCTCCCTTGTGAAATTAAATTTGTACTATAGTACTAATAGGGAGCCATGCCTGTTAGGCTTATTTGAAAATTCTTATATGAAATTCTCTATGGATACTTGTCAATTTTGTGTGGTAATTATTGGGTTTTAACCTATGAGGTAGGTTCTCGCCCAGGTGGCGTTAAATGTGACTTGTTAACTCGGATAACTAATTATGAGGTCTTCATGCCTCGCATCTAGTTATCAGTATTGTGAAGGTTTGCAACGAGATTTTTGTTAACATGAAGTTAATTGACAATTTTGTAATTGATTATGAACAACTATTAAGACCAGATTGACCCAGAAGGGTGCTCCGTTCAGATGGACCGAGGAATGTGAGGAGAGCTTCCAAAAGCTCAAGACAGCTTTGACTACAGCCCCAATGTTGGTATTACCTATAGGTTCAGGGTCTTATACTGTGTATTGTGATGTGTCGCATATTGGTCTCAGCACAATGTTGATGTAAGACAGTAGGGTGATTGTCTACCTGTCCCGATAGTCAAAGGTACATGAGAAGAATTATCCGGTCCATGACCTTGAGTTAGCAGCTATTGCTCATGCCTTGAAGATTTGGTGGCATTATTAGTACGGTGTCCATTGTGAGGTCTACACCGATCACCGAAGTCTATAGCATCTATTTAAACATAATGATCTTAATTTGCGTCAGCAGAGGTGGTTGGAGTTGCTTAAGGATTATGACATCACCATTCTCTATCATCTTGGGAAGGCCAATGTAGTGTCTGATGCCTTGAGTCGTAAGGTGAAGAGTTTGGGCAGCTTAGCAAAGAGGCCTTCGGCCTTGGATATTCAGGCCTTGGCCAACCAGTTTGTCAGATTGGATGTTTTCGAGCCGAGTTGAGTTTTGGCTTGTGTGGTTTCTCAGTCTTCTCTTTATGATCGTATCAGGGAGCGTCAGTATGATGACCCATATTTGCTGGTCCTTAAGGATACAGTTCAGCATGATGATGCCAAAGAAGTCGCAATTGGAGATGACGGTGTATTACGGATGCAGGGCAGGCTATGTGTGCCTAATGTAGATGGTTTTCGTGAATTGATTCTCCAAGAGGCTGATAATTCGCGGTACTCTATACATCCGGGTGCTGCGAAGATGTAGCAAGACTTGAGGCAATATTATTGGAGGAGGAAGATGAAGAAAGACATAGTGGAGTATGTAGCTCGGTGTCTAAATTGTCAACAAGTGAAATATGAGCATCAACGACCGAGTGGATTGCTTCAGAAGTTAGAGATTCCAGAATGGAAATGGGAGAGGATCACTATGGATTTCGTTGTTGGGCTCCCACGGACTTAGAAGAAGTTCAATGCAGCTTGGGTGATTGTGGATAGATTGACCAAGTCAGCTCATTGCAATCCTATGATGACTATCTGCTCTTCCGAGCAGTTGGCTCGAATCTATATTCGCGAGATTGTCAGATTTCACGGCATACCGATATCTATCATCTCTGATCGGGGTACGCAGTTTACATCACGGTTCTGGAGGGCAGTACAATATTTCACCCTCAGACGGACGGGCGGTTCGAACAAACTATTCAGATACCGGAGGATATGCTTCGTGCGTGTGTGATAGATTTTGGGGGTGTTTGGGATCAATTCTTACCACTTGCGGAGTTTTCTTACAACAACAGTTGCCAGTCAAGCATTCAGTTGGCTCCGTATAAGACCTTGTATGGTAGGGTTGTCGGTCCCCAGTGGGTTGGTTCGAACAGGGCGGGGCTAGGCTATTGGATACAGACTTGGTTCAGGATGCCTTGGAAAAGGTTAAGTTGATTCAGGATTGACTTCGTACAGCCCAATCTAGACATAAGAGTTATGTGGATCAGAAGGTTCGCGATGTTGCATTCATGGTCGGTGAGCGGGTATTGCTCCGGGTTTCGCCTATGAAGGGTGTGATGAGGTTCAGGAAGAAGGGCAAGTTGAGCCCTAGGTATATTGGGCCTTTAGAGATTCTTGAAAGAGTTGGAGAGGTGGTTTACAGACTTGCACTACCACCTAGTCTCTCTGGGGTTCATCCGGTATTCCATGTTTCCGTGCTTCGAAAATATCACGGCGATCCGTCTCATGTGTTAGACTTCAGTTCGGTTCAGTTGGACAAGGATCTATCTTATGTTGAGGAACCAGTGACTATTTTAGATAGGCAGGATCGAAAGCTGAGGTCAAAGAACATTGCTTCCGTGAAGGTTCAGTGGACAGGTCATCCAGTCGAAGAGGCGACTTAGGAGACTGAGCATGATATGCGCAACTGTTATCCACACTTATTCACCAGCTTAGGTACTTTTTCTAACTCCGTTCGAGGACGAACGTTTGTTTTAGAGGTGGAGAATGTGATGACCCAAAATGTCATCTTTAAATTTAATAATTAATTTTGTATTCTAAGACCTTGAAAAGCACTATTTATCATTCCTCGACTTGCGTGCGCAGTCCGTAAAATTTTTCGGAAAGTTTTCAGGCGAAAAATGAATTAAAATGTGAATTAGAGCTTTAAAACTTAACTGAGTTGACTTTGGTCAACATTTTGCGCAAACGGACTCGGATAAGTGTTTTGACAGTTCCGGTAGGTCTGTATCGCTATTTGGGACTTATGCGTATGCCCGGAATCAAATTCCGAGGTCCCTAGCCCGAGATATGGAATTTTGATAAAAAATTAAAAGTTTAAGTTCAAATAGTGACCGGATATCGAATTATGTGCAGATGACCCAGGAATAGAGTTTTGATGATTCCAACAGCTCCGTATGGTGATTTTGGACTTAGGAGCGTGATCGGAATTTTATTTGGAAGTCCGTAGTAAAACTAGGCTTGAAGTGGCTAAAATAGGAATTTAAAGTTTGGAAGTTTGACCGGGGAGTTGACTTTTTGATATCGGGCTCGGATTCAGTTCTGAAAATTTTCACAGCTCCGTTATGTCATTTATGACTTGTGTGCAAAATTTGAAGTCAATCGGACTTGATTTGAGAGGTTTCGACATCGAATGTAGAAGTTGGAAATTCTAAGTTTCATTAAGATTGAATTGGAGCATGATTCGTGATTTTAGCATTTGTTTGATGTGATTTGAGGTTTCAAATAGGTTCATATGATGTTTTAGGATTTGTTGGTATTTTGGGTTGAGGTCCCGAGGCCTCGGGTGAGTTTCAGATGGTTAACGAATCAAAAGTGGGACTTAGCAGCTGCAAAAGCTGCTGCAATTTTTCTGCTGGAAATGCTGTCAAAATCGGGCTGCTGTCAAAATCGAGCTCCCTGTCAAAATCGAGGTCCCTAACAAATCGAGGTCCATGACAAATCGAGGTCCCTTAAAAAATCGAGGTCCCTAACAAATCGAGGTCCATGACAAATCGAGGTCCCTTACAAATCGAGGTCCCTGACAAAATCGAGGTCCCTTACAAATCGAGGTCCATAACAAATCGAGGTCCCTTACAAATCGAGGTCCCTTACAAATCGAGGTCCCTTACAAATAGAGGTCCATAACAAATCGAGGTCCATGACAAATCGAGGTCCCTTACAAATCGAGGTCCCTTACAAATCGAGGTCCATAACAAATCGAGGTCCATGACAAATCAGGGTCCCTAACAGATCGAGGTCCCTTACAAATCGAGGTCCATAACAAATCGAGGTCCCTTACAAATCGAGGCAGCCCATGATCGGACTCCATGATCGGACTCCATGATCGAGGTCACCCTGGACAGATCTGTAAGTTATAAAAACAGGGAGGCTTCGTCCATTTCGCCATTTTTAACAACTTGGAGCTTGAGAAGAAACGATATTTGATATATTTTCAAGGAAAAAAACATTGGGGTAAGTGATTCTAACTCGGATTTGGTCAATATACACGAATATATCATTGTTTTCACCATTTAATTAGTGTTTTGAGATTGAAATTTGGAAAATTTTAGAAAATCTCATAGAAACGAAAATTTAAGATTTGGAGGTCGAGTTGTTATCCGATTTTGGTAAAATTGGTATGGGTGGACTCGTAATTGAATGGGTTGTCGGATTTTGTAAGTTTTGCCGGATTCCGAGATGTGGGCCCCACGGGCAAATTTTGAGCTAATTTCGGATTTTAATGAAAATGTAATATTTTCTTATGAAATTGATTACTATAATTTTTGTTGACTGTATCGAATTAATTATGACTAGATACGAGTCGATCGGAGTCAGAAATTAGAGGAAAGAGCATAATACTTGGTTAAATTGGAGTAAGTCGAGGTAAGTGACTTGTCTAACCTTGTGTGGGAGAAATTTTTCCTAGGATTGGTATTGATGTGACTATTAAAATGTGTTGAAAGTCGTGTGTACGAGGTGACGAGTGTGTACACGGGCTAAATTGCGAAAGATTATATTTTAAAATTGTGTAGATCACTGTTACGCATTTATTAAATTATTTTATCTTGTTATATTCTTCATCATTGATCTAAGATATATACTTTTAATTTGTTTGATCTTTTCTTACTAATTGTTTTACCAGTTTAGTTGAAACTTGGTTTCTTTTATTCTGTGCATTATTTGAAGGTTGATTTTCTTTAAATTAAATATTATTAATATGAAGTATTTGACATTTTAAACTTGATATTGAAGCAACGTAGTAAAGATTTTGAAATATTATTTTCCTAAATTATTTACTCCTGAATATGTTTATACTCATTATGAGGGAGCTATGAGTTCTTTATTGTGGAAAAATATTGTTGCTGAATTATTTTGGCAAGTTAAATTATTTGAGCACTTGAGGTGCAAATTGTGATATATTGTGATATTGATACGCATGCGGTGGTATAAGGTCTAGGTGTTGAAACGCATGCGGTGAGATAAGGGTGGCTTGATACGCGTGGCTAGTAGGGGAACTACTAGAAGTCATGCGGTGTGATAAGGGTGGCTAAAACGCGGGATGCTATTTCGGGAAAAAATGTTTTCTTTAAATAAATTGTGAAGGCTCCCGCGGTGATATAAGAAAATGAGATATTGTGAATTTATTTATGATTTGGGACTACGAGGCGGTACCTCGGGAGTGCCCTTGTTGATATTGATTTATGGCCGTAGTTGCCTTTGATTATTGTTGTGATTTTCTTAAAGTTGAAAAGAATTCTGTTTTGTTTCAACGAGGTATTTATTTGCCATTATTTGATGTAATTAAATGTGACATACTACTTGATTCATTTTTATTGTCATTTTATCTTATAATATTGTTTAAACATTTTACCATGCCATTATTTATTCTCCAGCAGGGCCTGACCTGACCTCGTCACTACTCTACCGAGGTTAGGCTTGGCACTTACTGGGTACCGCTGTGGTGTACTCATACTACGCTTCTGTACATCTTTTTGTGCAGATCCAGGTACATCTTATCAGACCACGCATCAGTAAACTAGCTATACGAGGAGACTTCGAGGTATATCTGCCAGCGTCCGCAGACTCCGGAGTCCCCTTCTATCTTACTATGTTGTCTTCCTTATTTGCTTTAGACTCTGATGTATAGAGACATAAAGAATAAATTCTTAGAAGCTTGTGACTTATTTCTACCGGATTTTGGGAGTTAAAATTGTTTTAATTGTAGTTTATTTATTTAAGATATTTATTATTATTCCGCATTGATAGGCTTACCTAGTCTTAGAGACTAGGTGCCATCACGACATCCTACGGAGGGAATTTGGGGCCGTGACAGAATCACTCCCCAAAACCAAATTGAATCAAACTTTGAACTTCAAGTTTCTAAATCGCTCTGAACGCGTCGAATCATACTTAGACTACTCAGATTGACACCAAATTTTGCGTGCAAGTCTTAAATGACATTACATAACTATTTCCGGTCTTGGAATCCCATTCGGACCTCGATATCACCAAAACGTACTCCAAATCAAATTTTAAAGAACTTCAAAAACTTTCAATAGCCAACTTTCACTATTAAGTGCCGAAACGCTCCCGGTTCATCCAAAACCCGATTCGAACATACGCCTAAGTCCGAAATCATCATACGAACCTATTGAAACCATCAAATCCCGATTCTGAGGTCGTTTACTCAAAATGTTGACCGAAGTGAAACTTGGCCTTTTAAGCCAACCTTAAGGAACCAAGAGTTCCGATTTCAACTCAACTCTCCCGAATCCTGAACCAACCATCCCCTTAAGACATAAATCAGTAAAAGCAAGTACGGGAAGTCTTATTTAGGGGAACGGGATTCTCGACGTTAAAATAAATGTAATGTTTGTTTAAATGATGAAAATAATATTGTTACATTTACGCAATAACTGAATTCAATATCTTCTAAATATGTAAGATGATGAATTAGTTAAATTATATGTACAATATTTGTAATTATACATATATTTATAATATTAAATATAAGTACGTTAAGTTGTATCTCACCTGACATCTCTTTATGATACATTTTATTTTCTATTATTTCATTCTTATTTATTCAAGTTTATGTGATGACCCAAAATGTCATCTTTAAATTTAATAAGTAATTCTGTATTCTAAGACCTCAAAAAGCACCATTTATTATTTCTCGACTTGCGTGCGCAGTCCGTAAAATTTTTCGGAAAGTTTTCATGTGAAAAATGGATTAAAATGTGATAAAGAGCTTTAAAACTCAACTGAGTTGACTTTGGTCAATATTTTTAGCAAACAGACCCGGATCAATATTATGATAGTTTCGGTAGCTCCGTATCATGATTTGGGACTTGGGCATATTCCCGAAATTTAATTTGGAGGTTCCTAGCTCAAGTTATGACCATTTAACGAAACTAGCAATTTAAAGGCTAAAGATTCCAAGTTTGACCACGGGGTTGACTTTTTGATATCGGAGCCGGAATCTGATTCTGGAAATTTGAACAGCTCCATTATGTCATTTATGACTTGTGTGCCAAATTTGAAGTCATTCCGGATTCATTTAATATGTTTTGGCACGAGATTTGCAAATTGAAAAGTTTAAAACTCAAAGTTTGAATCGGGGTGTGAATTGTAATTCCAGCATTGTTTGACGTGATACGAGACCCCGAGTAAGTCCGTATTATATTATTGGACTTGTTGGTATATTCGTACGGGGTCCCAAGTACCCCGAGAGTGATACAGGTTGAAATCGGATCAAGAATTGGACTTAAGCAAAATCTATATTTTGTATTTTTGCCTTCTGTTATAATCGCACCTGCGGGGTCTTCGCAGGTGCGGCCTTTTTGCGCAGAAGCGGATGTCGCAGGTGCGACAGGATTGTCCGCAGATGCGAAACTTTATCTGGCAGCCTGGCATCGCAAATGCGAGTCCGCAAATGCAGAACTTTTATCCGCAGATGCGAAAATGACTGGGCAGAGCCCATAAATTCGGAAGTCGCCATTTTTACTCATTTTTGAGTTTCAAGTCTCGAATTTGGGCGATTTCAAGGGGGATTTTCACGACTTTGAATTGGGTAAGTGTTCGTTAACCAAAAGTGATTATATTTCACAAATCCATGTCTATATTCATCTTTTATTTCGGATTTAGATGGAAGAAATCAGATTTTTATAAAAATTTTCAAAAACAAAAATTTAAGATTTGAAGGCCCATTTGATATCGGAATTGGATAAATTTTGTATGGTTGAACTCGTAGCGGAATGAGTGTTCGGATTTCGCAAGTTTTTTCGGGATTTGAGATGTGGGTCCCACTGACGAATATTTTAATGAATTTTAGATTTTTATCCGAAAAATTTATAAATTCATATGGAATTAATTCCTATGATTAGTATTGAATATATCGAATTGTTTGTGAATAGATTTGAAGCTTTCGGAGTCAAATTTAAAAGGAAAAGTTGTGGTTGAATAATTAATTGGAAATTGCAAAGCGAGGTAAGTGTTGTGGTTAACGTTGACTTGAGGGAATAGAACCCTTAAATTATTTGTTATGTGAATTGCATGTGAACGACGTATAGGCGAGGTGACGAGTGTCTATACGTCGTCAAATTAATTGTTTGCATGCTTACTTGAAAAATCATAAATTGTTTTAAATCATAAATTAATTATTATAATAATTGTTTTTCTCTTATTCTTTGTCAAATATTAATTCTTGAATTCCTGTATTAATTATTACATGCTATTTGAATTATGTGTTTTAATTGTTATTTGACATTTAGGATATTAAATATTAAACTGCATATTTTCTCCCTGATTTCCATAATAATTTGCTATTTGTCATTGTTTGTTTCATGATTAAGTCATAATTATTGTATGCTTGTTGTCCTATAATTTTATATTAATTGTTATATTTACTGAAAAAATTTCTTCTATAAGAATTGGTAAATGAATATGTTGGAGGATCGGGTTACATGACGCAACATTATTGATTATAATGAATATATTGGAGGATCGGGTTGCACGCCGCAACAGATTTATTTAAAGTCCATATTGGAGGATCGGGTTGCACGCCGCAACAGACTTATTAAAAGTCCATATTGGAGGATCGGGTTGCACGCCGCAACAGACTTATTTAAAAGTCGACATATATATATATATATTGGGGGATCGGGTTGCACGCCGTAACAGACTTGATTAAAATGAATATATTGGAGGAGCGGGTTGCACGCCGCAATATAATTGAATGTGAATATATTGTGAGAGCGGGTTGCACGCTGCTACAGAATTGAATGTGAATATATTATGATAGCGGGTTGCACGCTGCAACAGAATTGAATGTGAATATATTGTGAGAGCGGATTGTACGCTGCAACAGAATTGAATGTGAATATATTGTGAGAGCGGGTTGCACGCTGCAACAGAATTGAATGTGAATATATTGTGAGAGCGGGTTGCACGCTGCAACAGAATTGATGGAAATGACAATTGGTTATGACTGCTGAGTTGGCTTCAATTATTATAAATGAA
The DNA here is from genome assembly GCF_000390325.3 of Nicotiana tomentosiformis. Classification (NCBI taxonomy): domain Eukaryota; kingdom Viridiplantae; phylum Streptophyta; class Magnoliopsida; order Solanales; family Solanaceae; genus Nicotiana; species Nicotiana tomentosiformis. The sequence goes on along the minus strand of NC_090814.1, from coordinate 131,264,529 downwards.
TTACCTGATTTATTTCTATTATTGTTGTTGTTACTAATATTGTGTACAAGTAATGTAAGTGACCCGTCTTAGCCTCGTCACTACTTCATCGAGTTTAGGCTCAGCACTTACCAGTACATGGGGTAGGTTGTACTGATACTATACTCTGCACTTCTTGTGCAAATTTTGGAGTTGGTCCCAGCATCGTACCATAGACTTGCTCGGATTTCAGCTACCAGAGGAGACTTGAGGTATAACTGCATAGCGTCCGCAGTTCTGAAGTCCCCGTCTATTTTACTTTAGTTGTGTGTTTATTTTCAGATAGCTTTATTTTATTCAGATCTTTATTTGTATTTATTATAGAAGCTCGTGCACTTGTGACACCAATTCTGGGATGGTATTTAGACACCGTTGTTTTTATGGATTAATCACTATATTTCAAACCTTACTTCCGCGTTTATTTCTTTGTTATTAATAAATTTAAAAATTATTTAAAAATTGGTTAATATTATTCTAGCGTTGGCTTGCCTAACAAGTAAAATGTTAGGCGCCATCACGGTCCGAAGGTGAGAATTTCGGGTCGTAACAGTTTACATTTTAGCTAATTTAGTTTTTAGTATTATATTATAGCGGATTTTGCTCTATCTTTTGGTTTCTTTCATCGCTGATAGTATTTTGTGAAAATAAATTTTATGTATTTTAATATTTATGTCAACTTTAAAAATTATTTTACTTATAAGACGAATTTGGAAAAAGAATGAAATTAGATTATTTTGCTAATTAATTCATTCAAATACTTTTTTTAATTAGTTAATCCAAACACGTAATCATTTATTCTTAGCATTAAAAAATACTTATATTTTGAGGATGCAAATTCTTAATATTAGCTCAAATCAAAATTTAGATATTTAATAATAATTATACTTTTATCCACAACAAATTCTATTTTCAAGCGGTAAAATATTAAAATTTTACACTTTTCCCCGAATATCCGACTCTGAATGGCCTAAATCTAACCAAAACAATTACATATCATAAATACAACTACATTAGGCTAATCAAATTAATGAAATCAAGATTTTAGTAAAAATTCCGAAATCCATCCAAAAAGGTCGACCCGGGCCCACGTCTCGGAATCGGGTAAAAATCAAAAAATATGAACACTCATTCACTCACGAGTCCAACCATATAAGAATTACTCAAATCCGACAACAAATCCTTTTTCAAAACTCGAAATCTTTATTAAAGAAGTTCTTCCAATTTTTTCCCAATTTCAACCCCAAAAAATCTGAAATTAAATGGAGAAAACAATTATAGATTAATGGAATACAACCAAAAACAAGTTAGGAATTATTACCCCAAAGCTTCCTCTGAAAATCCCTCGAAAATGCTCTCAAAAATCGCCCTAAACCGAGTTTGCAAAGTCCAAAATGACAAACAATCACGAAGCCCTTCGGTTTTGAACACTGCCCAGGCATTTCCGCACCTGCGGAGCCTGGGCTCGCACCTGTGCATGCGCTTGTGCGAACAAAATGAGCGTTTCTGCGCAAATCACTTGCCCCCTCTGCCTTCGCACCTACGATGAAAAGGCCACACATGCGCGTGCGCGCCTGCAAAAATCCCTTCCGCTTCTGCGGACCTTGCGCATCTGCGATGTCCATTGCGCTTCTGCGTGGTCGCACCTGCGAGCCAAGTTCCGCAGGTGCGATTGCACCAGAAGGCAGAAACTTCATATTTCTTCTAAGTCCGAATTTGATCCGTTAACCATTCGAAACTCACTCGAGGCCCCCGGGACCTCGACCAACATATCAACTAAATCCTAAAACACCATACGAACTTAGTCGAGCCCTCAAACCACATCAAACAACGCTAAAATCACGAATCACCCTCCGATTCAAACTTAATGAACTTGAAACTTCAAATTTCCACAACCGATGTCGAAACCTATCAAACCACGTCTGATTGACCCCAAATTTTGCACACAAGTCATATTCAACATTTAGGACCTAATCCAACTTCCGGAATCATATTCCGATTCCGATATCAAAAATTTCACTACCGGTCCAAAACTCTAAAAATTCGACTTTCGCCAATTTAAGCCTAAATAAGCTACGGACCTCCAAAACACAATCTGGACACGCTCCTAAGTCCAAAATCATCCAACAGAGCTAACAGAACCGACAAAACTCCATTCTAGAGTCATCTTCACACAGTTCCGACTACGGTCAAAATCCTAAGACTTAAGCTTTCATTTTAGGGACTAAGTGTCCCAAATCACTCCGAATCATCCGGTAACTGAATTCAACCATGCACACAAAGCAATACACATAATACGAAGTTGCTTAGGGCCTTATTCCGCCGAACAGGACTTAAATTCTCAAAACAACCGGTCGGGTCATTACAGACGTGGTTTAAAGCCTCGACTAAGTTCTTTTTGTGTTTTAGTATGTGTTGGTATTTTTGGTTGAGGTACCGAAGGGCTCGGGTGAGTTTCGGAGGAGCTTTGGATCAATCGGAACAATTTGGCAAAAGCTGGTATTGGGCAGTGTTCTAGTGTATCCGCATCTGCGGAGATTTGATAGCAGATGCGGAGCCACTTCTGCGAGGTTGAAGGTCGCTTCTGTGATGTATGGGGCAATCTTGTTGCGTCGCTTCTGCGGAAAGGGGAGCACAGGTGTGCGATCGCACCTGCGAAACATGGATAGCAGATGCGATTCCCAGCATTTTTGTCGTCCGCTTATGCGGCGTTGATGCCGCTTCTGCGAAAGCGCAGATGCGAAAGGCCCCTCGCAGGTGCGCAAACTGGGCAGAATGTTAAGGACCAAAAATGGTCATTTCGCCATTTTCATTTTGGGATTTTTGGAGTTCAGATTTGGACGATTCTGGAGGGATTCTTCACAAGCTTGGTTGGGATAAGTATTCTATATCCTAAAGTGATCATATTTCATGAATCTATGATTATATTCATTGTTTAATTCGGATTTAAAGGGAAAAAATCAAGATTTTTGTAAAATCTTCTAAAAACGAAAATTTAAGATTTGAAAGTCGAGTTGTTATTGGAATTCGATAAAATTGGTATGGTTGAACTCGTATCGGAATGGGTGTTTGGATTTCATAAAAATTATGTCGGGTTCAGAGGGGCGAGCCCCGCGTTGACTTTTGTTGACTTTTTAGAATAAATTTTTAAGTCGACGTATTATTATCTGGAATTATTTCCGATGAATTGTAACGAAGTTATACGATTAATTTGGATAGATTGGAGCTGTTCGGAGGTCAATTCAAGCAAGAAGGCGATTTTGGAATATCGGCTTAACTTCAAAAAAAAAAAAAAGGTAAGTGTCTTGCTTAACCTCGAGTGGGGGAATTACCCCTTAGGCATTGAGTCTTATGTGCAGTTTGTGTAATTGAAAACTAAGTACGCGAGGTGACGAGTACGTACTTGGGTTATATGTGCAAATTACATTGGTTAAATTCCTTAGACACGCCTTATGTATTAAATGAAAAATTATTGGTACTTATTAAATTCTTTAATTGTCTTACCTAAATTCTAGTTTTGTTGGTTTTGTTTCTATATGATGATTTGGTGGGATTGCCACCTTGATTCTTATGTGAAATATTAATTGTTGAGTTGTTCTTTTTCGGATATATTTATTAAGATTTTGTGCACACTATGGTCGAGTCAAGGGCTCCTTATTATGGAAATTTATGTATTATTGAATTTTGTGGCAAATTGTAATAACTGAGTACTTGAGGTGTAATTTATGAGATGTGATATTGGCACGTTATTTTGTTAGAAAGTTTTGTTCGGGTGTTTGTACGAGGTTTCTGCCGTGCTATTATTATTATAGATTTATGCACATACGAAATTACAAGGCGGGCTATATATATATATATATAGGGGGGGGAGGGGTTGTGCATGTGGCGAGACAAGGTGGGAATATTATTGTGCGCGTGTGGCGAGATAAGGCGGGCATTCACTTTACTATTGCACATGTGGCGAGACAAGGTGGGAATATTATTGTGCGCGTGTGGCGAGACAAGGCGGGCATTCACTTTACTATTGCACACGTGGCGAGACAAGGTGGGCTATGTCAGGAATTTATTTGTGATGGCCTAGGGGCATTGTTGTTGTTGTTGCATATTTACTTTTGGGACTACGAGGCGGTACCTCGGGAGTGCCCCTTTTGTTAATATTTTTCTATGGTTGCACTTGCCTTTGGTTATTTTATTTTTTCGTGATATATAAATTTTTGTATTCTTTCGTGATGTATTACTTGATTTTATTATGTATTTGTATTCCTTGTTGTAATGTGTTGGCTTTGGCTCTTGTACGAGACTCTTAGGATTTGCGTTTCTAGTTTTTACTAATTTTTAAGGTTAAGTTGTTTTGAATAAAAGAAATTGTTGTATGCTTTAATTCTTATAAGTTTCACATCCAAATCAGCTACTATCAGGTGTTTCGTTTTTATTGAAATGTTATTTTCTCCGCCCAAATGATTTCTAAAATAAATTCATTCTTTTGTTGATTTCCTACTTGATTTAAAATTTTTAAACTTACCTTATTGGAATAAATTGATCATGTGGATCTTATATATATTGATATTATTGGCACATGAGTAGTCCGTGCAGTTGTGATAGAAATGTGGGCACGAGGTGTCGTGAAAATATAAAGGTGGGTTGAGACCCGTATTTGATGATTATGAAATGAGGTGTCACATGGTGACTTTTAAATTGAAGAATTATATTTTTAAAGAGTTTTATATTCGAAGGATACTTATTTGAAGAAATATATATTTGGAGGGTATTTTATTTGAAGGGTTCTTATGTGGAAGACTTGTTTAATTGGTTGTACTTGTGTTCTTTCTTATTTGTCGGAGCAATAATTGTGGTGTTCTTGCTGCCTTACTGTTTATATCACTGCTATTTGTTCTCGATTATTTTAGTATGACACAGGTTATTTAACTATTGAGTGTCTTGACTGTACCTCGTCACTACTCCACTGAGGTTAGTCTTGATACTTATTGAGCACCGCTGTGGTGTGCTCATTCTACACTTCTACACATTTTTGTGCAGATCCAGGCATTGTTCGTTAGTAGTTGTGCGGGTCGTTGCTGTGGAGACTCAAGGTAAACCTGTTGCTGCGTTCGCAGGCTTCGGAGTCACCTTCAAGTTTTCATTTTGCACTGTTTATTCTTATTTATGGACAGTTGTATTTAGAAACTTTCTAGCAAACACTCTATAGAGCTTATGACTTATACTACTGGGTTTTGGGAATTGTAAAGTTTAAGATATTTCTATTTTAAATTGGTAGATGTTATTTAAATAATATTATTTCGATTAATGTTAGGCTTACATAGTCCCTAAGACTAGGTACCATCACGTTACCCAAACGTAGGGGAAATTGGGTTGTGACAGCTATAAAATACGATACAAAGGTAGACAAAACCACCTCTTAAAAGCTAGTCAATCAATATAGACATTTTGAGTTGCACATAACACAATGGGCCAATAAAAGTCATAATATAGATCAGGTAGCATATAATCAATGGCTCAAATAATCTTATTATGTTCGGCATGAATATAGATATATAAGTATGAAAATCACTAAATTTTCAAAAAAATAAAATTAATTTGGAACCTATAATTTTGTATATATTGAGTTCAATAATAAGAACATAAAGATTAAACCCGCATTAAACTTACATCCCGTATTTACATATTCATAATAGTATAATCATCTTTCTGAAATTTTGGCTCAACCTCTGATCGGATACACTGAACAATAGAACTCGCAACTTCTTAAATACACATGATACTCGGGGCAGACCATCCAATGAAGTTTTGCTATACAGGTTTCAATGTGCTGATTTCATTACTACCATCGCTCTGCAATCAACAATATCGATATGTATTACTTTATGGTAAAGAATGAATTCTACTAATACAACTAACAAATAGCATCCAAACAAAATAAAACAAAAAAGATTTATAAAGCTGAGTTTACGTACATGTCATGTCAGAGACAAAGCACGGCCACGGATGCACCTGCTCACAAAAAATTTGGATCTTTCAGAGATATTATGGCTAAAGGAGAAGAAAGTAGAAGATAGAAGGATCTAAACGAAAGGACTATTTAAGCAAAATTAAGTTAACGATAAAATTGCAAACTACTCATATTCAAAATGGAACTCTTAAACACTCGTGAGATTACCGAATTGGGATTTGTTATTCAATGTTCTTGTTCATGTGAAATTTGTACGGTATTAGAACTCTACGTCTATTACTATAATTTTAAATTAAAATTATATTATTTAATTGACTTCAAATCCCTAAATATTAGGTAAATTATTAAATATAAATATAGATATATATAGATACATAAATATGGATACATATTAATAGCCTATTTGGCCATGTTTGTTTTGTGCTAAAATACTTTTTTTGTGCCAAAAATACTTTTGTCTTTTACGTTTGAGAACAAATACTTTTAAAAAAAATTAATTTTAAAATTTTGGTCAAAAAGACTATGACCTTGGTAACTATAAATATCCAAGTATGCAACGAATGAGTATAAGAAATTGAATAAATACCCTCACATGTGATATATGGAAACAGACTTGAAATAGAATTATTACGAGAGATCACTTCGTCTAATATTTTCCCCCCTTTCATCCTTGGGTGATTTTATAACTATATCCCTAAATTTTATAAATATTTTAGGGTATAAAAGTCAATCAACATTTCAAGGATATTTTTGTCGTTCAACATTTAACCTAAAACATTCGGCCTTTTATAATAATATAGATATATGATGAATTCGAAAAAAATAAATTTGAACTATTCCGCTCATTATTTAATTCAAATACTTAATTAATATTTCAGGTGAATCTCATAACGCTCCTGTTTAAATCACGGCAGCTTATGTGACCTTGGTTAACGTGCTAATGTATATTTTGTTTGATTTGCTATTCATATTTTTATTAATATTTACTCCCTCCGATCCACTTTAAGTGATTTTTTGGCCTTTTTTTTGTGGTTGACGATATTTGATTTTTTAAGATATCAAGAAGGAACTAACTTCTTCTTTCCAAAGTTACTCTTAGAGTAAAGAGCCTAGGAGAAGTTTGATATATTTTCAATGATCAAATTAAGGTTAATATGATCAATTTTATTATTAATTAATGTTAAAAGGTGAATTCTTTAATATGTGTGAAAAGAACAAAAAAATCACTTAAAGTGGACCAAAGAAAGTAGAACCCAAAAATGCTTCATAATTTTGTATGGTATGGTTTCTTTCTTTAAGGAGTTAGCTAAACATGATCATCAATTCAATATTTATCATTTTCAGAAACTTACATTTACTTCTTTAGGTTTTATTCTATAACTCAAAAATATTTTTCAATATCATTTGTATGATATTTTTAGAAGTTTAAGCCCATCAATACAGGATACACAAGCATCACGCAACCCTAAGACTATGCAATATTCAAGATAACTTTTTTAATTTGAAATTGTAATTTTTTCCATAAATTTACTTAAGTATCTTCTATGTTTTTTTTATTAGCATATTGGTTGCTTTATATTTATATTTTGATAGTTTAGGAACTCGGACATCGAAATATCAAAACTAAAGCTTGGCCAAACCTAAAAGAGGACGGATACATTATATCTTTGCATCGTCACAATTGCAGTACTATACAATTGTTCTATACGCATATATAATTTAATTGTAAGATTTATATAAGGTAAATTTTTTAATGAATTAAAGTCCAAAATATAATGATTCCTTACTTAGTCAAATAAGGAAAGACTTGACTTAATAAGTAAATTTGAGTTAATTTTAAACTCCTAAAAATTAAGAAAATAATCAAATGACCATTTTGTCTAATGTGAACTCTGTTTTAAAAGGGTAAAAAAGATAAACGACATCTCGCTAAGGGCCTTCGTGCTTTTAATATAGTACTAGTCTTAGGGTACGCGCTTTGCGCGTGTACTCTATATTCATGACTACATAACTTTTAAATATTGCATACCCATATTACCCAATGTGTATGAGTTATTAAAAATAATATAGAAAAAATGTAAGGTCCTAAAAATGATGAATGTTAATCCCATTTAGATAGCTTAAAATGAAAAAAATCATGTCCTACATAAACTCTAAGATGCTATATTATGATTTCTCGCATTGTCCCCACTTATCGAAGTTATTAGTTGTCTTCTTAATCTTTGGATTAATTAGCATATGCTTGATATAAATAAGTAAAATGATAAGATCATATTGATATATCTCTTTATCTCCTCTTAAATTAGATTATTTGAACCTGAAGAACAATTGTAAAGTTTTCTTTCCAAAGTTATTTGTCAATTTGAAAAATAAATTTACTAATATGATGAAGTTGAAAAATAATTGAATTGAATTTTTCTTAATCAGTTAATTAAGAGCTTAATTATTTATTTATTTTAATATCAAAAATTTGCTGCCTTTGTTAGTTTTCAAATATAAGTTTGGCCGTTTCCTTCCATTAATGCTATGCACATCCTCTTAGGAAATATAACACGTAACATTTATATTTTTAGTATTATAATATTGTATATGATAAATGTAATTGATTTTAATATCCTAAATATTAGAATTTTTTGTGTAGTTGTTCAAATAAGGAAAACTTTAATAAGTAAAGTTTTAGTTGACTTCAAAATGCTAAATATTAGGGAAATGATTAAATGACTATTTGTCTAGTATCAATTTTATTTTTAAAAGGTAAAAAAGACGAACGGCATTCTGTTAAGGGCCTACGATTCTTAGGGTACGCGCGTTGCGCTTGTTCTCAATATTAATGAAAATAAATTCTTTTAAAAACAATATAAATAGCAATATTTAAAGTATATGTATTTGAGTTACTTATAAAATAAGCATTGAGTAAAATTACAAGTTCCTTAAAATTATAAATGTGATTATATTTAGGAATTTGAATCAACTCACGATGGTTCATCCTCTTGTTCCAGTTGGTTCATGTCATGCCACTCATCGGTCATCCTAATATGATTCAAGAATTTAATTTTTAATTAAGATCCAACTCATCATAATAAGATTCAAGAGTAGCAATTTGTTATCATTAAGAACTTAAAAAGACGTTTACTGCTACTTTGCATACGTAACAAGCTATGTATTTTGCGTGCGTACACTGCCTTAGTAAATTTAATTTTTTAAAAATATTCACCTAAGTATTATATTTATATTTGCTTTATACAATAAAATACAAAAGTTAAAACGTTCTTAAAAATCCAAGCAGGCAAGATAAATTTAATAGCTCGATTCAGCTGGTTATTTTATTAAATTTATATCATAGCAATTTTTCGATTACTCTATTTTGTATAACAAAAATAAGACTTCTTGAAACCGTCCCGATCATCTCGATTTCTCTTCGGTGTCGGTACGGTTCGGTTACTTTTTGGTAATTTTCTTAAAATATCATATAAGAGTCGCTAATAAAATTTAGAACGCGATAAAATACGTATTCTCTAGATATTTTTACAGTTTAAAAGACGATGAATCAAGGGAATATGAAAAATAGCCATAATAGAGATTCATCTTACTATTCTATTACATCATAAGAGAAATTAAGTAAAGACAAAAGAAATATATGTAACGACCCGACCGGTCGTTTTGCTTTCTTGTAATGACCCGGCCGGTCATTTTGCGAATTAGACGCCCGATCCCCTAATAACTGTTTTTTCCACGTTTGTTTCCGCTATTGGGACTTGCCGGAGTGATTGGTTATAGAATTCGAAGAGGTTTGGGACACTTAGTGTCACAACCCAGTTTCACCTATAGGTCGTGATGGCGCCCAACACTACAGCTAGGCAAGCCAACTAATAAGTCAAACATACATTGGTTAAACTTTTATTCCAAGAAGATAATAAAATACCAACTTCTACCAATGTGTGTGTGCCAAGACCCAGTGTCACAAGTGCATGAGCATCTAGTAGATTATACAAAACTCCAAATACTGTCTGAAATGAAATAGACAGGATATAAATATAAGAAGAGACACTGGTAGCTGCAGAACGGCTCAGAAAGGCAGCCCACCACTATGCCTCGGGATGACGTGGGTATGTGATGATAGGTCCTCCACTAGTACCTGTCTCAAATCCTGCACAAAAAGTACAGCAAGTGTAGTATGAGTACGTAAACAACGTGTACCCAGTAAGTATCAAGCCTAATCTCGAAGTGGTAGAGACGAGATGGCCGACTTTGACACTCACTATGGGTCAATAATAATTGAAATAAAACTAGGATATTTAAATCAGCATGATTTACAGAATTTACAATAATTTATTTAATCAGCAGAGATAATAAAATTCCTTCAAATGTAACAATTCTCAATATATTAATTAAATTCCTTCAATTCAGAAAAATTCTAATTTATCAATTAAATCTCATTTACAGGAGTAACAATTAATTCCATAAACAAGCAAGAATAATAATTCATTAAATTCCAAAGATTTTTCAAATAATTAATTAGCTTCTCAAGCTGAAATAAATTATTATAGTATCATGTAATTATTATTATTAAGCATGATTTCTGCCGAGGACGTATGGCCCGATCCAGAGTGTCGTGTACGCTGCCGAGGGACGTGCGGCGCGATCCATAGATGCATCTTTCCTGCAGAGGCGTTCGGCCCGCTCCACAAGAAAGGAGGACATTTTCTTATGTGCCTCCGGAAGGACAGTATGTTTATTATAAGATAAATTTGGGAGGAGAATAATTTCTTTTGACAATTAATTGATTTAAATAAAAATCAAGCCTATGAGATTTCCATCCTTTAATATCTTTATCAAACAATTCACAATATATTCATATATATCAATTAATATTAATTAATCAAAGAATACAATTTACACAAGTAATACATGCTTTGAGTCCTAAACTACCCGGACTTTAGCATTAATAGTAGCTACGCACGGACTCTCGTCACCTCGTGTGTACGTAGCTCCCACAATTAGCAATAATTATTTAATCTTAATCACCTATGAGGTAATTTCCCCCTCACAAGATTAGACAAAAGACTTACCTCATCTTGCTCCAATTTAATCCACTATAAGGCCTTTTCCACGACTATCCAACTCCGTATGGCTCGAATCTAGCCAAAATAATTCGATACAATCACTAAATATTATAGGAATCAATTCTGTAAGAAAATACTACATTTTAAAGAAAAGATCCTAAATTAATTAAAAATTCGCCCGTGGGGCCCACATCTCGGAATCCGGCGAAAGTTATGAAATCCGACAACCCATTCAATTACGAGTCCAACCATACCAGTTTCACTCAAATCCGACTCCGAATCGATACCGAAATCTCAAAATTTCGTTTCTATAAGATTTCTAAACTTTTCCAAATTTCAATATCAAAACACTAATTAAATTGTGAAAATAATGATATATTCGTGTATATTGATCAAATCCGAGTTAGAATCACTTACCCCAAATGTCTTTCCTTAAAAATCTGTCAAAAATCGCCTCTGTTCAAGCTCAAGTTTGTCAAAAATGGCAAATGGATTGATGCCTCTGTTTTTATAACTTACATATCTGCCCAGTTCGATCTTGGGAGCTCGATCTGTCCAGTTCGATCTTGGGAGCTCGATCTGCCCAGTTTGATCTTGGGAGCTCGATCTGCCCAGTTCGATCTTGGGAGCTCGATCTCGGGAGCTCGTTCTCGGGAGCTAGATCTCGGGAGCTCGATCTCGGGAGCTCGTTCTCGGGAGCTCGTTCTTGGGAGAGCTCGATCTCGGGAGCTCGTTCTCGGGAGCTCGTTCTTGGGAGTTCGATCTCGGGAGCTCGTTCTCGGGAGCTCGTTCTCGGGAGTTCGATCTCGGAAGCTCGATTTTGTCAGGGGTTCGATTTTTGTCAGGCAGCTCGATTTTGACAGGCAGCCCGATTTTGACAGCATTTCCAGCAGAAAAATTGCAGCAGCTAAGTCCTACTTTTGATCCGTTAACCATCTGAAACTCACCTGAAGCCCTCGGGACCTCAATCCAAAACACCAACAAGTCCTAAAACATCATACAAACTTATTTGAAACTTCAAATCACATCAAACAACGCTAAAATCACGAATCATGCTCCAATTCAAGCTTAATGAAACTTAGAATTTTCAACTTCGATGTCGGAACCTATCAAATCAACTCCGATTGACCTCAAATTTTACACACAAGTCATAAATTACATAATGGAGCTATGAAAATTTTCGGAACTAGATTCCGACTCCGGTATCAAAAAGTCAACTCCCCGGTTAAACTTTCAAACTTTAAATTCCTATTTTAGCCATTTCAAGCCTAATTTCACTACGGACTTCCAAATAAAATTCCGATCACGCTCCTAAGTCCAAAATCACCATACGGAGCTGTTGGAATTATCAAAATTCTATACCGGGGTCGTTTTCTCAAAATGTTGACCGAAGTCAAACTTAGCACTTTAACGCCAACTTAAGGAACCAAGTGTTCCGGTTTCACCTCAAACACTTCCAAATCCCGAACCAACCATCCCCGCAAGTCATAAATCATTACAAGCACCTACAGAAAGTTTTATTTTAGGGAACGGGGTTCTAAAGGTTAAAATGACCGGTTGGGTCATTACATTCTCCACCTCTTAAACAAACGTTCGTCCTCGAACGGGTTTAGAAATATACCTGAAGTGCTGAATAAGTCTGGATATCTGCTCCGCATGTTTTCCTCGGTCTCCCAAGTCGCTTCCTCGACTGGTTGGCCCCTCCACTGGACTTTTACTACAGAAATCCTCTTGGATCTCAACTGGCGAACCTGTTTATCAACAATGGCAATTGGCTCCTCTTCATAACCCAAGCTATTATCTACCTGAACTGTGCTGAAGTCTAACACATGTGATAGGTCGGCATGATACTTCTGGAGCATAGATACGTGAAAAACTGGATGAACTCCCGATAGGCTGGGAGGCAAGGCAAGCTCATAAGCAACCTCCCCAACTCGTTTCAACACCTCAAATGGGCCTATAAACCTTGGGCTCAACTTGCCCTTCTTCCTGAATCTCATAATTCCCTTCATCGGCGAAACCTTCAAGAGAACTTTTTCACCTACCATAAATGATATATCACGTGCTTTCTGATCCGCGTAACTCTTTTGTCTGGACTGTGCTGTACGAAGTCGCTCCTGAATCAACTTTACCTTTTCTAAGGCATCCCTTACCAAATTAGTACCATATAACTTAGCCTCACCTGGCTCAAACCATCCGATAGGTGAACGACATCGCCGACCATATAAAGCCTCAAATGGAGCCATCTCGATGCTGGATTGGTAACTGTTATTATAAGCAAACTCGACCAAAGGCAGGAAACGATCCCACTGACCTCCAAAGTCAATCACACATGCCCTGAGCATATCCTCCAAAATTTGAATTGTCCTCTCTAACTGTCCATCGGTCTGTGGATGAGAGGTTGTGCTGAGCTCTACACGGGTCCCCAACTCACTCTGTACTGCTCTCCAGAAATGTGAAGTAAACTGAGGGCCTCTATCTGATATGATGGAAATTGGCACACCGTGCAACCAAACTATCTCCTGAATATAAATCTGGGCCAACCTCTCTGAAGTATACGTTGTCACAACAGGAATAAAATGTGCCGACTTGGTTAACCTGTCAACAATCACCCAAACTGCATCAAACTTCCTCAAGGTTCGCGGCAACCCAACTACAAAATCCATAGTAATTCGTTCCCATTTCCACTCTAGTATGGTCATCTGCTGGAGTAGGCCACCTGGCCTCTGGTGCTCATATTTAACTTGCTGGCAATTTAGACACCGAGCTACATACTCAACTATGTCCTTTTTCATTCGTCGCCACCAATAATGTTGCCTCAAGTCACAATACATCTTAGTAGCACCTGGATGAATAGAATATCGAGAACTGTGTGCCTCTTCCAAGATCTTTTTCCTCAGCCCATCCACATTAGGAATACATAGACGATCCTGGAGTCACAGAACACCATCCGCTCTAATAGTAACTTCCTTGGTATCACCTCGTAGTACCGTTTCACGAAGAACCACCAGGTGTGGGTCATCATACTGGCGAGCCTTGATCTGCAAAAATAGCAAAGATTGGGCCACAACACATGCAAGAACTCGGCTGGGCTCTGAAATGTCCAGCCTCATAAGTTTGTTAGCCAAGGACTGAATATCTGAGGCTAATGGCCTTTCCTCTGCTGAAATGAAAGCCAAACTACCCATACTCTCCGCCTTTCTGCTCAAGGCATCTGCAACCACATTTGCTTTGCCCGGATGATACAAGATAGTAATATCATAATCTTTTAGTAACTCCAGCCATCTGCGTTGTCTCAAATTTAGGTCCCTCTGCTTGAACAAATGCTGCAAACTGCGATGATCAGTGTAAACTTCACAAAACACCCCATAAAGATAATGCCTCCAAATCTTAAGAGCGTGAACAATCGCAGCTAACTCCAAATCATGTGCCGGATAATTCTTTTCATGGGGCTTCAGCTGACGTGAAGCATATGCAATAACTTGCTCTTCCTGCATCAATACACAACCCAAGCCAACGCGCGAAGCGTCGCAATACACTGTATACATCCCCGAACCGGAAGGCAACACTAACACTGGTGTTGTAGTCAATGATGTCTTGAGCTTCTGAAAGCTCACTTCACAATCATCGGACCATCGGAATGGGGCACCCTTCTGGGTTAATTTGGTCAAAGGTGCTGCAATAGATGAAAAACCTTCCACGAACCGACAATAATAACCTGCCAAACCCAGAAAACTCCTGATCTCAGTCGCCGAAGTGGGACGATGCCAATTCTGAACTGCCTCAATCTTTTTGGGATCAACTTTAATACCTTCGCCCGATACAATATGTCCCAAAAATGCTACAGACTCAAGCCAGAACTCACATTTAGAAAACTTAGCATATAACTTTTGTTTCCGCAATGTCTGAAGCACTAATATCATATGCTGCTCATATTCCTCCTTACTGCGCGAATAGATTAATATATCATCAATGAAGACAATGACAAACAAATCAATATATGGCATGAATACCCTGTTCATCAGATCCATAAACGCTGCCGGGGCATTAGTTAAACCGAAAGACATTACCAGAAACTGACCATATCTAGTACGGAAAGCAGTCTTCGGAACATCCGAATCCCGAATATTCAACTGATGGTACCCCGACCTCAAGTCGATCTTAGAGAATACCCTAGTACCATGCAACTGGTCAAATAGATCATCAATACGCGGCAATGGGTACTTGTTCTTAATAGTGACTTTGTTCAATTGGCAATAATCAATACACATCCGCATTGTTCCATCCTTCTTTTTCACAAATAATACTGGTGCACCCCAAGGCGATACACTCGGTCTGACGAACCCTTTGGCTAGTAACTCTTCAAGTTGTTCTTTCAATTCTTTCAATTCTTTCGGAGCCATGCGATATGGTGGGATAGATATAGGCTGGTATCTGAATCCAAGTCAATACAGAAATCAATATCACGATCAGGTGGCATACCTGGAAGATCTGACGGGAATACATCGGGGAAATCCCGAACTACAGGCACTGAATCAATAGCCGGAGTCTCTGCAGTAGTATCCCGAACATAGGCTAGATAAGCCAAACAACCCTTCTCAACCATGTGTTGAGCCTTTATAAAAGAAATAACTCGATTAAATGAACTAATAGGCGAACCTTTCCACTCCAGCTTAGGCAATGCTGGAATAGCCAGGGTAACAGTCTTGGCATGACAATCTAAAATAGCATGATATGGAGATAACCAGTCCATGCCCAGAATAATTTCAAAATCGGTCATCTCAAGCAATAGGAGATCTGCTCTAGTTTCATAACCAAAGAATGTAATAATACAGGACCAATAGATCCGGTTCACAACAACAGAATCGCCCACAGGAGTGGACACATATACAGGAGTACTCAAGGACTCACAAGAAACACCCAGGAATAGAGAAAATAGAGATGACACATATGAATACATAGATCCTGAATAAAATAATACTGAGGCATCTTTGCTACAAACAGAAATAATACATGTAATCACAGCATCTGAGGCCTCTGCATCTGGTCTAGCCGGAAAAGCATAGAACCGAGCTAGAGCGCCAACTGTCTGGCCTCCGCCTGGCTGACCTCCACCTCTAAGACGGCCCCTACCCACCTATCCTCCACCTCTGGGTGGTCGGACTACTGGTAGAGCAACTGGTCCGGTAAGCATAGGCTGCTGACCCTGCTGTACTGGTCTACCTCGAAGCCTGGGGCAAAACCTCCGCATGTGACTGGGATCCCTACACTCATAACAACTCTTCGGTACGATGGGCTGCTGACTAAGTGTCTGGCCCTGGGGACCTGAATACCCACTGGGAGGACCCTGAATAGCTAGTGGGCGGTAAGAACTCTCTGGGATAACACTGAGATAAGGTCGCACTGGAGCACCTCGAGGAGGTGGTGGTGCTGGATATGGGGGTCTACTGGACTGTCCCCTCACGAACTGACCTCTTCCCCCGGACGGAGCACCTGTGAACTCTCCAGAGTACCTGAACCGCTTATTTCTCATAATCTGCTCTCGGCTCCGCTGACGTACACCCTCAATCCTCCGAGCTATCTCCACAACTCGCTCATAAGAAGTACCCATCTCAACCTCTTGAGCCATAGTGGCCTGAATACCAGTATGTAAGCTGGCTACAAACCTTCGCACTCTCTCCGCCTCAGCAGGGAGTATCATTAGTGCATGGTGAGATAATTCAGAAAACCTCGCCTCATAATCGGTCACTGACATTTGACCCTGCTGGAGCTGCTCAAACTGAAACCGCAACTCTTCCCTCTGGGAGGGTGGAATATACCTGTCCAAGAAGATACGGGTGAACCTGTCCCAAGTCATGGGAGGAGAATCTGCTGGTCTGCCAAGAGCATAAGACTGCCACCATCTACGGGCTCTACCCTCTAGCTGAAAAGTAGCGAAATCAACCCCATGGGACTCCAATATCCTCATGTTGTACAGTCTATCCTTGCATCGATCAATGAAATCCTGTGGATCCTCATGTCGCTCACCCCCGAAGACAGGAGGATGTAGTCTAGTCCATCTGTCCAATAGTTTCTGAGGATCGGCGGTTACAGCTGGCCTGGGCTCAGGTGTAGCGGCTGCCACTGGCTGGACTCCACCCACGGGTAGTGCACCCTAGGTCTGATATACAGCAGTTGCTTGTCCATGAGCCTGCGTGGTAGGGGTCTGTGCTCCCCCGCCCGCCTGACATGTGGCTGGGTCTGCCGGAAATAAACCGGCCTGAGTCATATTATCCATGAATCGCAGCATACGACCCATGACATCCTGATATCCCGGTGCAGATGTGAAGTCCACCGGAGCTGGCTCTGCCACAGGGACCTCACCCTGCTCCTCAATAATGGGATTCTCTGCTGGATCCACTGGCGGCATAACCGGAATAGTCCTGGGACGTCCTCGCCCTCTACCACGGGTTGGAGCCCTCCCTCGGCCTCTAGCAACTGGGGGAGTAGCTCTTCCCTGGCCTGGAATCTCATTAGAGCGTGTTCTCACCATCTGTGAGAGAATAAGAGAAGGATATTTAGTACTACATCAATTGCACGATAGAATATGAAGAAAGGTAGTTTCCTAACACCATATAGCCTCTCGAAGATAAGTACAGACATCTCTGTACCGATCCGCAAGACTCTATTAGGTCTGCTCATAACTTGTGAGACCTACGTGAACCTAGTGCTCTGATACCATGTTGTCACGACCCAGTTTCACCTATAGGTCGTGATGGCGTCCAACACTACAGCTAGGCAAGCCAACTAATAAGTCAAACATACATTGGTTAAACTTTTATTCCAAGAAGATAATAAAATACCAACTTCTACCAATGTGTGTGTGCCAAGACCCGGTGTCACAAGTGCATGAGCATCTAGTAGATTATACAAAACTCCAAATACTGTCTGAAATGAAATAGACAGGATATAAATATAAGAAGAGACACTGGTAGCTGCAGAACGGCTCAGAAAGGCAGCCCACCACTATGCCTCGGGATGACGTGGGTATGTGATGATAGGTCCTCCACTAGTACCTGTCTCAAATCCTGCACAAAAAGTACAGCAAGTGTAGTATGAGTAGGTAAACAACGTGTACCCAGTAAGTATCAAGCCTAATCTCGAAGTGGTAAAGACGAGATGGCCGACTTTGACACTCACTATGGGTCAATAATAATTGAAATAAAACTAGGATATTTATATTAGCATGATTTACAGAATTTACAATAATTTATTTAATCAGTAGAGATAATAAAATTCCTTCAAATGTAACAATTCTCAATATATTAATTAAATTCCTTCAATTCAGAAAAATTCTAATTTATCAATTAAATCTCATTTACAGGAGTGACAATTAATTCCATAAACAAGCAAGAATAATAATTCATTAAATTCCAAGGATTTTTCAAATAATTAATTAGCTTCTCAAGCTGAAATAAATTATTATAGTATCATGTAATTATTATTATTAAGCACGATTTCTGCCGAGGACGTACGGCCCGATCCAGAGTGTCGTATACACTGCCGAGGAACGTGCGGCGCGATCCATAGATGCATCTATCCTGCCGAGGCGTTCGGCCCGCTCCACAAGAAAGGAGGACATTTTCTTTTGTGCCTCCGGAAGGACAGTATGTTTATTATAAGATAAATTTGGGAGGAGAACAATTTCTTTTGACAATTAATTGATTTAAATAGAAATCAAGCCTATGATATTTCCATCCTTTAATATCTTTATCAAACAATTCACAATATATTCATATATATCAATTAATATTAATTAATTAAAGAATACAATTTACACAAGTAATACATGCTTTGAGTCCTAAACTACCCGGACTTTAGCATTAATAGTAGCTACGCACGGACTCTCGTCACCTCGTGCGTACGTAGCCCCCACAATTAGCAATAATTATTTAATCTTAATCACCTATGAGGTAATTTCTCCCTCACAAGATTAGACAAGAGACTTACCTCGTCTTACTCCAATTTAATCCACTATAAGTCCTTTTCCACGATTATCCAACTCCGTCTGGCTCGAATCTAGCCAAAATAATTCGATACAATCACTAAATATTATAGGAATCAATTCTATAAGAAAATACTATATTTTAAAGAAAAGATCCGAAATTAATTAAAAATTTGCCCGCGGGGCCCACATCTCGGAATCCGGCGAAAGTTATGAAATCCGACAACCCATTCAATTACGAGTCCAACCATAACAGTTTCACTCAAATCGGACTCCGAATCGATACCGAAATCTCAAATTTTTATTTCTATGAGATTTCTAAACTTTTCCAAATTTCAATCTCAAAACACTAATTAAATTGTGAAAACAATGATATATTCGTGTATATTGATCAAATCCAAGTTAGAATTACTTACCCCAAATGTCTTTCCTTGAAAATCTGTCAAAAATAGCCTTTGTTCAAGCTCAAGTTTGTTAAAAATGGCAAATGGGTTGATGCCTCTGTTTTTATAACTTACATATCTGCCCAGTTCGATCTTGGGAGCTCGATCAGTCCAGTTCGATCTTGGGAGCTCGATCTGCCCAGTTCGATCTTGGGAGCTCGATCTTGGGAGCTCGTTCTCGGGAGCTCGATCTCGGGAGCTCGATATTGGGAGCTCGATCTCGGGAGCTCGTTCTCGGGAGCTCGTTCTCGGGAGCTTGATCTCGGAAGCTCGTTCTTGGGAGCTCGATCTCGGGAACTCGTTCTCGGGAGCTCGATCTCGGGAGCTCGATCTCGGGAGCTCGTTCTCGGGAGCTCGTTCTTGGGAGAGCTCAATCTCGGGAGCTCGTTCTCGGGAGCTCGTTCTTTGGAGTTCGATCTCGGGAGCTCGTTCTCGGGAGCTCGTTCTCGGGAGTTCGATCTCGGGAGCTCGATTTTGTCAGGGGTTCAATTTTTGTCAGGCAGCTCGATTTTGACAGGCAGCCCGATTTTGACAGCATTTCCAGCAGAAAAATTGCAGCAGCTTTTGCAGCAGCTAAGTCCTACTTTTGATCCGTTAACCATCTGAAACTCACCCGAAGCCCTCGGGACCTCAACCCAAAACACCAACAAGTCCTAAAACATCATACAAACTTATTTAAAACTTCAAATCACATCAAACAACGCTAAAATCATGAATCATGCTCCAATTCAAGCTTAATGAAACTTAGAATTTTCAACTTCTACATTCGATGTCGGAACCTATCAAATCAACTCCGATTGACCTCAAATTTTACACACAAGTCATAAATTACATAATGGAGCTATGAAAATTTTCGAAACTGGATTCCGACTCCGGTATCAAAAAGTCAACTCCCCGGTCAAACTTTCAAACTTTAAATTCCTATTTTAGCCATTTCAAGCCTAATTTCACTACGGACTTCCAAATAAAATTCCGATCACGCTCCTAAGTCCAAAATTACCATACGGAGCTGTTGGAATCATCAAAATTCTATACCGGGGTCATTTTCTCAAAATATTGACTGAAGTCAAACTTAGCACTTTAATGCCAACTTAAGGAACTAAGTGTTCCGGTTTCACCTCAAATACTTCCAAATCCCGAACCAACTATCCCCGCAAGTCATAAATCATTACAAGCACCTACAGAAAGTTTTATTTTAGGGAACGGGGTTCTAGTGAATTCAGCCTTAGAGTTCGGACCGTTGTCCGAACTGGGTGAAGATGGATCCGTAATGGAATTCCATCGACTCCGTTGGCTCCATTGATTGATTTTGGGGCAAGGAGCACGTCTGGAATGTGTTTTGGAGGTCTATAGTAGATTTAGGCTTGAATTGGCGAAAGTTAATTTTTTGGCGATTTCGGCCGATAGTGGAAATTTTGATATCAAGCTCGGAATGGAATTCCGAAAATGGCTGTAGGTTCGTAGTATCATTTCTGACCTGTGCGTAAAATTTGAGGTCATTCGGACTAGATTTGATGTGGTTCGGCATCGTTTGTAGAATTTGGAAAATTCTAAATTCTTAGGCTTGAATTCGTGCTTAATTCATGATTTTGGTATTGTTCGATGTGGTTTGAAGGCTCGATTAAGTTCGTATGATGTTTTAGGATTGGTTGGTATGTTTGGTTGAGGTCCCGGGGATTTCGGGTGTGTTTCAGATGCTTAACGGAATGAATTTGGACTTAGAAAAAATCTGGTGCCTTTGCTGGTTCTGGTGTTTCGCACCTGCGGAAGGGAGGCCGCAAGTACGAGAGCCGCAGGTGCGGAGGGGGTGCGCAGATGCGAAACTGGTGGGGCTGGTGATGGAGCACAGGTGCGCAAGTTTGACCGCACCTGCGAGCCCGCAGGTGCGAAGCGTGGGCGCAGGTGCGGAGCCTGGCTGCTTTAATGAAATGCGCAGATGCGCCGTTTGGACCGCAGGTGCGGTATCCGCAGGTGCGAGAAATGCCCGCAGATGCAGCTCCAGCCCGGATAAGTGTTCTTCGCACCTGCGATAATTTTTTCGCAAGTGCGGGACCGCAGATGCGGCCCCATGAGCGCAGATGCGAGGATCGCTGGGAAGAAAAGGGGATTTTAAAGGTTTGAAATTTCATAACACAAAATTCGATTTAGAGCTCGGTGGGAGACGATTTCTCGAGGGATTTTGAAGGAGAACTATTGGGTAACTAATTCTAACTCCATTTTGATCATAATACATTAATCTATTATTGTTTTTCCTCGTCTAATTAAGGAATTTGAGGGTAGAAGTTTGGAAATGGGAGAAAAGGTTCCCCAATCAAAAATCTGAGATTTGAATGGGAATTTGACATCAGATTTAGATGATTTTTGTTCGAGTGAACTCGTGAGTGAATGAGTTTTCATAATTTGTAATTTTTACCCGATTCCAAGACATGGGCCCGGGGAGACTTTTTGGGCGTTTTTCCTAATTTCAGCTTTAGCTTCAAATTAATTAGCTAAATTAGTTACTTGTAGTTATATTTACATTATGCAATTAATTTGAATAGATTCTAGCCATTTGGAGTCGGATACTCGTGATAAGAATGTGATATCGAGTTGATTTGAATGGTTCAAGGTAAGTGGCTTGCCTAACCTTGTGTTGGGGACTTTCCCCTTAGAATGTTTGATACTAATTGATGTGTGGGCGCCGTATACGTGAGGTGACGAGTACGTACACGGGCTATTATTGCAAAAATCCCGTTTTTCCTTTCTAAATCCTAAACTGTTTTCCCTTATCAAATTGCACTAATACGTTTAATTGTTCAGCTTACATTAGAGAAGCATGCTTACGTGTTTTAACTGCCTATTTGACATTCTATGCACCATACTTAGTTAAGTCCCTATTTTTCCTTATCTGTGTTCGGTGTAAACTGTATAACTCGATGTCATACCTGTCATTTTCATCTTGCGATGCATATTTAAATTGGGACTACGGACGTATTCCGGGAGATCCCCATGTCTTGCATATTTATTTTGGGAATACGGACGTATTCCGGGAGATCCCCCAGCACTGCATATTTATTTTGGGAATACGGACGTATTACGGGAGATCCCCCAGCACTGCATATTTATTTTGTGACTACGGACGTATTCCGGGAGATCCCCCAACACTGCATAATTATTTTGGGACTACGGACATATTTCGGGAGATCCCCCTATACTGCATATTCATTTGGAATTACGGGACGATATCTCGGGAGATTTCACAATGTGTCTACCTTGTCCTGAGCCGAGGGCTCCCTTAACTGTTAAATTTTTGAGAATTTCTTTAACTGTGTTACCGTAAACTTTACTTATAACTTTTATTGTTTAATTTATTATATTTACTCCGGTAGGGCCTTGACCTGACCTCGTCACTACTCGGTCGAGGTTAGACTTGGCACTTACTGGGTACCATTGTGGTGTACTCATGCCCTTTCCTGCACATGTTTTTCGTGTGCAGATCCATGTTCGAGCTATCAGCCTCAGGGTTAGTGCGTGCTGCTGATTCTAGGAGACTTCAAGGTACTTCTGCTTGCGTCTGCAGATCTTCGGAGTCCCCTTCTACTCCCTCGCATAGAGACTTTCTTTATTATCTTCAGACTTTTGTATAGAGCTACATAGATTATAGCAGCTTGTGACTTAGTGATATTCCAGGTCTTGGAAAATTATGTTGTATATGCCGAGTGATACTACTCTTGGCTATTCACATTATGTTGTTTATCTTTAAAATGTTGTGTTTTCTTTACATTTTTCGTAATATTAGGCTTACCTAGTCGTAAAGACTAGGTGTCATCATGACACCTTACGGAGGGTTAATTTGGGTCGTGACATTTCTAGAACCCTGTTTCCCTAAATAAGACTTCATGTACTTGATTTTAATGATTTATGACTTTCGGGGATGGTTGGTTCGGTATTTAGAAGAGTTTGGGTTGAAATCGGAACACTTAGTTCCTTAAGGTTGGCTTGAAAGGCCAAGTTTGACTTTGGTCAACATTTTTAGTAAACGGCCTCGGAATCAGGATTTGATGGTTCCAATAGATTCTATGATGATTTTGGACTTGGGCGTATGTTCGGATCGGGTTTTGGGTGACCCGGGAGCGTTTTGGCGCCTAATAGTGAAAGTTGGTTCTTGAAGGTTTTAGAAGTTCTTTAAATTTGGTTTGGAGCGGGTTTTGATGATATCGAGGTCCAAACGAAATTTCGAGACCGGGAATAGTTCTGTAGTGTCATTTAAGACTTGCACACAAAATTTGGTGTCATTCCGAGTAGTATAAGTACGTTTCGGCGCATTGGAAGTAAATTGAAGAACTTGAAGTTCTTAAGTTTGATTCAATTGGCTTTAGTGTGTGATTCTTAGTTTTAATGTCGTTTCGGGCATTTCGATAGTTTGAGCAAGTCCGTTTTATGATTCTAAACTTGTTGGTATGTTCGGGCGGAGCCCCGGGGGCCCCGAGTGTCAATCGGATGAGGCTCGGACCAAGTTGGGAGCTTGGAGCAACAGCTAAAGCTCCCAGATCTGTCATAATTGCACTTGCGCTTGGTCAGCCGCAGGTGCGGTCTCGCAGGTGCGGTCTCACAAGTGCGAGCCACTAGCCGCAGAAGCGAGAAATGGAAGGCAGCCCAGAATCCGCATATGCGGAAGATTGGGCGCACCTGCGTGAGCGCAGGTGCGAGAGACATGGTCGCTAGTGCGGATAGGCTCGCAGAAGCGCCCCTTCTTGTCCGCAGATACGGAGCCTCACCAGATGAGGAAAAGCGCACCTGCGAGGTATTTACCGCAGGTGTGGCCCAAAGCACCGCATGTACGAAAGTCGTTGGGCAGTGAGGGCTCATTTAATACGGATTTAGACCATTTTTATCACATTTTCTCACTCTTGGGTGATTTAAGAGCTTTGAAGGAGGGGATTTCGACCTAGCTTTGTAAGGTAAGTAATTTCTACTTAATGTGAGTTAAATACAAAGTTTATGGGTAGATTATAACATGTAAATTAGAAAAAATCATAGGTTTAGATGAAAACCTAGGTTTTTGATAAAAATGAGATTTAACCACGAAATCCGTTATGGAATTTAGTAAAAATCATATATTTATGTTCCTAAGGTTATGGGTAACAACTTTCTTTAAAAATTTTCGGAATCCGGGCACGTGGGCCCGGGGTGAATTTTAGGAATCTTGCAATTTAGGTTGGGTAATCACTTAAATGGTGGAATTATGAACTTTTGAGCATAGATTGATTAGTCTATATAATGTTTGACTAACTTCGAGTCGTTTGGCGTCAAATTTGGAGGTTTGAGCGTGTTCTTAAATTGGGAAGTAGGCTTTGAGACGAGGTAAGTCTCCTTTCTAACCTTGTAAGAGGGAACTAACCCCATAGGTGAACTAAATAAATGTTTGTACCTAATTGTGGGGGCTACATACGTACGAGGTGACGAGAGTCCGTACGTAGCTACTATTATGCTATTGTTCGGGTAGTCTAAGACATGTATCATGCTATACTTGGAATGTTTGTCCCCTTATTTGCTAATATAATCACTTAGTCATGATAGAAATTGATAAAAGAATTGTATAAGGTTAAATTCACTTACTTGAAGGTTTGTATGAGATACTTGTCTGTAAATGAGAAACTTATGTTTTCTTGAAAATAATTGTTATATGTGAATCGGGCCGAGCGCCTCGGTAGTAAATAGATGCATCTATGGTTTGCGCTGTTCGACCCTCCGGCAATGCACACTTTAATATTGTGTTGAATCGGGCCATACGACCTCAGCATAATTGCGCATGCTAATTATTTGGAAATTCTCCATGATATATTCTGCTTAAATGCCTTGAAATGTAAGTTGCTAAATGGTATTACTGAAATTTAAGTTATAATTATGAAAGAAGGACTATCTCTTCCTATTATTGAACTAACAATATCACTCATGACATCCATGCTTAGCATAATACTTTTATTACATTATTATTCGCCTAGTAAGTGTCAAGTCGAACACTCGTCACTACTTCTACGAGATTAGGCGGGATACTTACTGGCTACATATTGTTTATGTACTCATACTATGCTTCCGTTCTTAATTGTTCAGGATCTGAGGCTGGTGCATCTAGTAACCCGCCCGGCGCACATACCTGATGTTGGACCGAGACTTCACGGTGAGCTGCCTCTTCTGAGCCGTTCAACAGCATGCAGGAGTTTCTCTTTTGTTTTTATCTGTCTATTCTATTTAGGACAGTAGGATAGTCATCATTTGTATATTCTACTAGTTGCCTATACATTTGTGACACCAGATCTTGTCACGTATTAGTAGACTTTGATTTTCAGTTTGGGTTGTAATTCAATAGTTATAACTGTTTTTAAATGTTTCCGTTTGTTTGTCTTAAAAATCCTTTATTTACCAAATATTTTAAAAAGTAATGAAATCAAAGTCAACAATTTTCGCACGACAAGGAATCAAAGTAGTGAAATTTTCCTAACAGTTCCATAGCCTCCCGAAGATAAGTACAGACGTCTCCGTACGATCCGCGAGACTCTACTAAACCGGTTTGTATCTCACGACACCTATGAACCTAGTGCTCTGATACCAACTTGTCACGACCCAATTTTTCCTATGTGTGACTTCATGACGGCACCTAGTCTCTACAACTAGGTAAGCCTAACATTTTGCAAAATAATAAAATAAAAATATAAATTTAACCAACTATTCAAAAATACACAACAAATCCCAAAACCTGGAACATCGTGAATCACAAACTACAGAAGAAAAAGTCTAGTTTCTATACATCAGAATCTAACAAGGAAAATACATAAGATAATGGACATGAGAAAGAATAGAAGGGGACTCCGAGGTCTGCGGACGCAACAGATATACCTTGAAGTCTCCAAAGCTGTCTCGGCTCACTGATAGTGCGGCTGATAAGGTACACCTGGATCTGCACACGAAAAATATGTGCAGAGAGTAGCATGAGTACACCACAATCGGTACCCAGAAAGTGCCAAGCCTAACCTCGGTCAAGTAGTGACGAGGTCAGGTCAGGGCTCTACAGGTAAATATATAATAAAATAATAGAGTGAAATACCGCAATAAAATAAAGGTTGAAATTTAACAACAATGAAATCATAGAAGGTAACAGCTCAGTACACAGAAAACACAACAGGGGATCTCCCGAGATCAGTCTCGTAGTCCCAAACGTAAATGTGCAGGGGGATCTCCCGAAATACCGTTCCGTAGTCCCAAAGTAAATATGTAACAGGGGATCTCCCGAGATACCGTCTCGTAGTCCCAAACATAAATGTGCAGGGATATCTCCCGGAATACCGTTCCGTAGTCCCAAAGAAAATATGCAAGACAGGAGGATCTCCTGGAATACCGTTCCGTAGTCTCATAGTAAATAGGCAGCGCAAACGATAGAAATATAACTACATCACAAAATTCTTACAACTTAGACTAAGTACCAGTCAGGGAAGAAGCAGAAAATTCACTAAGCATGCTGCACAGAATTCATATAAACAATTAAGACACGTAGACATGTTGTATTCGACTAAACATGATAGCTACACATATTGGAATAACTCAATTAAGAATGAAAATAGATTAGTACTCATTAAAATGGTATAACTCAAAATAACAGGAAAACATGTTACTGCTCAATAAGAAAATTGGGTTTTACCACAACTAGCCTGTGTACGTACTCGTCACCTCACGTACACGGCGCTCACATATCACAATAGTTCCAAATCTTAAAGGGATTTCCCCCACACAAAGTTAGGCAAGCCACCTTACCTCGAACCAAGCTCAATCAATCGGTCACAATGTCTTTCCCACGAATATCCGGCTCCGAATGGACCAAATCTAGTCAAAAGCAATTACATATCATAAATACAACCATAATAGACTCATCTAATTAATAAAATCAATACTTTAACAAAAATTCCAAAATTAACTAAAGAATCGCCCGTGGGGCCCACGTCGCAAAATCGGGTAAAAGTCATAAAATACGAAAGCATGTTCACTCACAAGTCTAACCATATCAAATTTACTAAAATCCACCACCAAATGGTCCTCCAAATTGACAAATCAAATTTCCAAATCCCTAGCCTCCAATTCCCGATTCCCAATCCCGAGCCCGCATCTGCGCTTCTCTTTCGCTTTTGCGCGTCCGCTTCTGCGGATCTATGGCCGCACCTGCGGTCCCAGCTAGACAGGGTCAAAATCGCTTCTGCGGCGCCGCACCTGTGGCCCAAAGTGCGCAGGTGCGATTACACCAGGTGCAGTAGCTCCAGCAATTGCATAAGTACCAAACTCAATCCGTTAAGCACCCGAAACTCACCCGAGGCCCCCTGGACCTCGACCAAACATACCAACCAATCCTAAAATACTATACGAACTTAGTCAAGCCCTCAAACCGCATCAAACAATGCTAAAATTACAAATCATCCTCCGATTCAAACTTAAGGAATTTAAAACTTCCAAATTCGACAACCGATGCCAAAACCAATCAAACCACGTTCGATTGACCCCAAATTTTGCACACGGGTCTTATTCGACATTACGGACCTACTCCAACTTTCGGAATCAGAATCCGACCCTGATATCAAAATTTTCACTACCGGTCCAAATCTCCAAAATTTTGACTTTCGCCATTTCAAGCCTAAATAAACTACGGACCTCCAAAACACAATCCAGACACGCTCCTAAGTCCAAAATCACCCAACGGAGCTAACATAACCGACGAAATTCCATTCCGGAGTCGTCTTTACACAGTTCCGACTACGGTCAAAATTCTAAGACTTAAGCTTTCGTTTAAAAACTAAATGTCCCAAATCACTCCAAATACCAAAACGAAACCTCCCGACAAGTCACAATAGCAGAAAAAGATATGGGAGAAGCAGTTAATAGGGGTTCGGGGCTCTAACTCTCAAAATGACCGGTCGGGTCGTTATATCCTCCCCCTCTTAAAACAATCGTTCGTCCTCGAACGAGCATAGAGACATACCTGAAGTGGTGAAAAGATGAGGATAACGGCTGCGAATATCCTACTCGATCTCCCAAGTCGCCTCCTCGACCGAATGTCCCCTCCACTGAACCTTCACGGAAGCAATGTTCTTTGATCTTAGCTTTCTGACCTGCCTGTCTAAAATAGCCACTGGCTCCTCAACATAAGATAGATCCTTGTCCAACTGGACTGAGCTGAAATCCAACACATGAGACGGATCGACGTGATACTTCCGGAGCATAGAAACATGGAATACCGGATGAACTCATGCTAGACTGGGAGGCAAGGAAAGCTCATAGGCAACCTCCCCAGCTCGCCGCAACACCTCAAATGGACCAATGGACCTTGGGCTCAGCTTGCCCTTTTTTCCAAACCTCATAATGCCCTTCATAGGTGAAACCCGGAGTAAGACTCGCTCTCCAACCATGAATGCAACATCGCGAACCTTCCGATCCGTATAACTCTTCTGTCTGGACTGGGCTGTGCGAAGTCTATCCTGAATCACCTTAACCTTTTCCAAGGCATCCTGAACCAAGTCCGTACCCAATAATCTGGCCTCGCCGAGCTCGAACCAATCCATTAGGGACCGACACCGCCTACCATACAGAGCCTCATACGGTGCCATCTGAATGTTGGACTGATAACTGTTGTTATAAGCAAACTCCGCAAGTGGCAAGAACTGGTCCGAAGCACCCCCAAAATCTAACACACACGCACAGAGCATATCCTCTAATATCTAAATAGTGCGCTCGGATTTTTCGTCCGTCTGAGGGTAAAATGTTGTGCTCAACTCAACTCTAGTACCCAACTCATGCTGTACAGCTCTCCAGAACCGTGATGTATACTGCGTGTCCCGATTAGAGATAATAGATACCAGTACGCCATGAAGTTTGACGATCTCACGGATGTGGATTCGAGCTAGCTGCTCGGAAAAATTGGTAGTCATCACAGGAATGAAATGAGCCGACTTGGTCAGCCTATCCACAATCACCCAAACTGCATCAAACCTCCGCTGAGTCCGTGGGAGTCCAACAACGAAATTCATAGTGATCCGCTCCCATTTCCACTCCGGAATCTCTAACTTCTTAAGCAATCCACCTGATCGCTGATGCTCATATTTTACCTGATGGCAATTCAGACATCGAGACACATACTCTACTATATTCTTCTTCATTCCCCTCCACTAGTAATGTTGTTTCAATTCCTGATACATCTTTGCAGCACTCGGATAAATAGAGTACCGCAAACTGTGAGCCTCCTGGAGAATCAACTCACGCAAACCATCTACATTGGACACACATAGCCTACCTTGCATCCTCAATGCACCATCATCTCTAATAGTGACTTCCTTAGCATCACCGTGTTGGACCGTGTCCTTAAGGACAAACAGATGGGGGTCATCATACTGATGCTCCCTGATACGATCCTAAAGAGAAATCAAGAGATTCATTTGTCAACTTTTCCACCTTGATTTATAGAACTCATGGCATAATATAGAAAGAATATTGTACCATTCATAGAATCTTACTTTCAACATTTTGCATTCCTTTCCTCCATAAATCTTCCATAACTGCTTTAATATTCTTGCCCCTCTAAGAAGAAGCTTGTTATCTTTATCTGCATTTGGCAATTCCAAGCAGGAAATAGCATTATGAGATTACTCACCAAATTATGAATGGTGTGTGTGTATGAGTTGCGCTCGTCTCTCTCGCCATCATGGGTGATTTTTTAGAGAAACAAAATTAAAAAACTTTCTTTACCAATCGCCAGTTAAAAACTAGAAATTCTAATGCTATTGAATAATGCAAGATGAAATCAGAACTTCTATTTGTCTAAACTATGCATGATTGTAATGTTCGAAAATGAGCCTAGTTACAAAATATAGTTAGTTTGCATGTTGTCTTATCATTTTCGCTTGGTTAAAATTACAAGCATTTCTTATGAGGTTGCACTTTCTAGATATTCAAATAGGTTAATCTGCAGATATATTATTTGCACTAGTAAGAAATTAAGTTTTTCTATAGAGCTGAATATAGCTTTCTTAGTTTTACCTGGGTTTACATATGTAATAAGTCTCTGAAAACATTCATATTTTCTCATACTTGAAAATGCTTATCACATCAAAAAATATCACGCACCTTTTTTGCTTCTATTGATCTTTCTCTTGTTAACTAAACAAATTTTTTCAACCCGATATACATGGTAGACAAAAGTAGACACAATTAAAAAGATTATCCAAATCAGGAAAATAAAATTAACAGAAAAATAAAGAAAATTTTGGAATGCAAAGATTAACAAATCTTCTGAAATCAACAAATAAAATGGAAAATAAGAGGTAGGGAATCTCCAAAAGCATACCGAACATCTGGAGTGTAAAAATACATTCCCCAAATTAACAGTAGTAGAAAGTAAAATTACACACATGAAATTGGCTCGCATAATTCGTTCTCCATCAGATATCACAAGAAATAATTTAGCAAACCACCAAAGTTTTTAAATTTTTGCAAGACACGCCTCTCAAATCTCAAATCTGGAATAGGGAATCAATTTTCAGCAATAAATGGGAAGGACGTAGATAGATACAGAGAGAGAGAGAAAGATAAATTGGGTTACCTAGTTATGGTTGGCGATGGCGGGATAGAGATAACTTGGACACGGCAAGTTGGGCAGCAGCCATGAGATGTTTAGAGAGTTTATCTCAAAGCAAAAGAATTGGGAGGGAGTAGGTGATTTTAGTGAAGTTGGAGGGAAAAGGAAAATAATTAAAATTGCTTTAAACTAATAGTAGCTTTTAATGGTCATTCTTCTTTACTGTCGGTAAAAGGGTTGCTTCTACCCGGCTAATATTAATGTGCCACTAATATTTTAACCTAAAGAATCAATTAGCGGCAATTGACGTACTATCCCTAAATAATTGTCGGTAAAAGACCTTTTTGTTGTAGTGAATCACCCAAACTGCATCAAACCTCTGCTTAGTCCATGGGAGTCCAACAACGAAATTCATAGTGATGCGATCTCATTTCCACTCAGGAATCTCTAACTTCTGAAGCAATCCACCTGGTCGCTGAGGCTCATATTTTACCTGCTGGCAATTCAGACATCGAGCCACATACCCTACTATGTTCTTCTTCATTCTTCTCCACCAGTAATGTTGTTTCAAGTCCTGATACATCTTTGCGGCACCCGAATAAATAGAGTACCGCGAACTGTGAGCCTCCTAGAGAATCAACTCACGCAAACCATCTACATTGGGCACACATAGCCTGCCTTGCATCCTCAATGCACCATCATCTCCAATATCGACCTCATTAGCATCATCGTGCTGGACCGTGTCCTTAAGGGCAAGCAGATGAGGGTCAACATACTGACGCTCCCTGATACGATCATAAAGAGAAGACCGAGAGACCACATAAGCCAATACTCGACTCGGCTCAGAAATATCCAATCTCACAAACTGGCTAGCTAAGGCCTGAACATCCAACGCCAATGGCCTCTCTGCTGCTGGTAGATATGCTAAACTCCCCAAACTCTCTGCCCGGCGACTCAAAGCATCGGCCACCACATTGGCCTTCCCAGGGTAGTACAAAATAGTGATATCATAATCCTTAAGCAGCTCCAACCACCTCCGCTGACGTAAGTTAAGATCTTTCTGCTTAAACAGATGCTGCAAACTCCGATGATCGGTGTAAATCTCACAAGGAACACCGTACAAATAATTTCGCCATATCTTCAAGGCATGAACAATAGCTGCTAACTCAAGGTCATGGACAGGATAGTTCTTTTCATGCACCTTCAGCTGTCTAGACGCGTAGGCAATCACCCTACCGTCCTGCATCAACACCGCGCCAAGACCAATCCGCGATGCATCACAATATACAGTATAAGACCCCGAACCTGTAGGTAATACCAATACTGGGGTTGTAGTCAAAGCTGTCTTGAGCTTCTGAAAGCTCTCCTCACATTCCTCTGTCCACCTGAACGGAGCACCCTTCTGGGTCAGCCTGGTCATAGGTGCTGCAATAGATGAGAATCCCTCTACAAAGCGACGATAATACCCCACCAAACCAAGAAAACTCCGGATCTCTGTGGCTGAGGACGGCCTAGGCCAACTCTGCACTGCTTCAATCTTCTTCGGATTCACCTAGATCCCCTCACTCGATACTATATGACCCAAGAATGCCACTGAGTCTAGCCAAAACTCACACTTTGAAAATTTTGCATATAACTTCTTTTCTCTCAAGGTCTGAAGTGCAGTCCTCAGGTAATGCTCATGATCCTCCCGAGTCTGGGAGTATATCATAATGTTGTCAATAAACACAATGACGAATGAGTCAAGATAGGGCCGGAACACACTGTGCATCAAGTGCATAAAAGCTGTTGGGGCATTGGTCAGCCCAAAAGACATCACAAGAAACTTATAGTGACCATATCTGGTCCTGAAAGCAGTCTTCGGGATATCTGGTTCCTGAATCTTCAACTGATGATATCCTGAACGTAAGTCAATATTGGAAAACACTTTGGCACCCTGTAATTGATCAAATAAGTCATCAATACGAGGCAATAGATACATGTTCTTCACTGTGACTTTGTTCAACTGGCGGTAATCAATACACATCCACATAGAACCATCATTCTTCTCCACAAATAAGACAGGAGCACCCCCAAGGTGACACACTGGGCCGAATGAAGCCCTTATCAAGCAACTCTTGTAACTGCTCCTTCAACTCCTTCAACTTAAGAGGAGCCATACGATATGGAGGAATAGAGATGGGTTGAGTGTTTGGCAACAAATCAATGCCAAAATCAATATCTGTATCGGGCGGCATGCCCGAAAGTTCAGCTGGAAACACATTTGAAAAGTCCCTTACTACTGGAACTGACTCCACTGTAGGGGTATCAAACGTATTTGTGCAGGAGGATCTCCCGGATTACCGTTCTGTAGTCCCAAAGTAAATATGCATCACAGGGGGATCTCCCAGAATATCGTTCCGTAGTCCCAAAGTAAATATGCAGCGCAAACGATAGAAATACAACTACATCACAAAATTCTTACAATTTAGACTAAGTACCAGTCAGGAAGGAAGCAGGAAATTTACTAAGCATACTGCACAGAATTCACATAAATAATTAAGACACGTAGACATGTTGTATTAGACTAAACATGATAGCTACACATATTGGAATAACTCAATTAAGAATGAAAATAGATTAGTACTCATTAAAATGGTATAACTCAAAATAACAGGAAAACATTTGCTGCTCAGTAAGAAATCAGGTTTTACCATAACTAGCCCGTGTACGTACTCGTCACCTCATGTACACGGCGCTCACATATCACAATAGTTCCAAATCTTAAGGGGATTTCCCCCACACAAGGTTAGGCAAGCCACCAAGCCACTTACCTCGAACCAAGCTCAATCAATCGGTCACAATGCCTTTCCTACGAATATCCGGCTCCGAATGACCCAAATCTAGCCAAAAGCAATTACATATCATAAATACAACCATAATAGATTCATCTAATTAATGAAATCAACACTTTAACATAAATTCCGAAATTAACTCAAAAATCGCCTATGGGTCCCATGTCTCGGAATCGGGTAAAAGTCATAAAATATGAAAGCCCGTTTACTCACGAGTTTAACCATATCAAATTTACTAAAATCCGACACCAAATGGTCCTCCAAATCTACAAATCAAACTTCCAAATCTCTAGCCTCTAATTCCCAATTTTCACCTTAAATACACACTAACTAGGTGGAAAAATACATGAGGAAGCAAGATTATTGATCAAAAATAAGCACAAGGGACTTACCTCAAGAAACCCCTCTAAATGCTCTCAAGAAATCGCCAAACCCGAGCTCAAAATGTTGAAAATGAGCAAAAATCGCGAACACTTGCATTTAAGTGTTCTGTCCAGATATTTCGCACATGTGAGCCTTCAAACGCACCTGCAAAAATTCCATCGCAGGTGCGAAAATCACTTAAGGGGGACTGACCGTATCTGTGAACAAGGGCCGCTTCTGCGAGCCCGCATCTGCGCTTCTCTTTCGCTTCTGCGCATCCGCTTCTGCGCATCTATGGCCGCACCTGCGGTCCCAGCTGGAAAGGGTTAAAACCGCTTCTACAGCTCCATGGACTCTTCTGCGGCACCGCACCTGCGGCCCAAAGTGCACAGGTGCGATTACACCAGGTGCAGCAGCTCCAGCAATTGCATCCCAAACTCAATCCGCTATGCACCCGAAACTCATCCGAGGCCCCCGGGACCTCGACCAAACATATCAACCAATCCTAAAATACTATACGAACTTAGTCGAGCCCTCAAACCGCATCAAACAATGCTAAAATCACAAATCATCCTCCGATTCAAACTTAAGGAATTTGAAACTTCCAAATTCGACAACCGATGCCGCAACCAATCAAACCACATCCGATTGACCCCAAATTTTACACACAAGTCTTATTCGACATTACGGACCTATTCCAACTTCCAGAATCGGAATCCGACCCCGATATTAAAATTTCCACTACCGGTCCAAATCTCTAAAAATTCGACTTTCGCCATTTCAAGCCTAAATAAGCTACGGACCTCCAAAATACAATCCAGACACGCTCCTAAGTCCAAAATCATCGAACGAAGCTAACGGAACCAACAAAATTCCATTCCAAAGTCGTCTTTATATAGTTCCGACTACGGTTAAAATCATAAGACTTAAGCTTTTATTTAAAGACTAAGTGTCCCAAATCACTCCAAAAACCAAAACGAAACCTCCCAGCAAGTCACAATATCAGAAAAAGATATGGGAGAAGAAGTTAATAGGGGTTCGGGGCTCTAACTCTCAAAATGACCGGCCGGGTCGTTACACAGGTTCTCCTCCCATGACTTGGAGCCAGTTCACACAGCTTTTCCTGGATAGGTATATTCCACCCTCCGAGAAGGAAGAGTTGCGGTATCAGTTTGAGCAGCTTGAGCAGGGTCATATGTCAGTGACCGACTATGAGGCAAGGTTTTCTAAGTTGTCTCGCCATGCACTTATGATACTTCCTACAGATGCATAGAGAGTGCGGAGGTTTGTTGCGGGGCTGCACTCCGGTATTAGGGCCAATATGACACGAGAGGTTGAGATGGGGACTTCTTACCAGCTAGTAGTAAAGATTGCTCGGAGGATTGAGGGCTACCGTCATAGGGGAGAGAGAAGACGCAGCAGGACAAGAGGGCCCGTTTCTCTGGAGAGTTTAGAGGTGCCCCGGCTAGGGGGCAGAGGATAGTTTGGGAGGGGTCAGCCTAGCAGGCCCCCATATCCATCACCACTACCTCCTCGAGGTGCTCCAGTGCGCCCCTATTTTAGCGCCATGCCAGAGAGTTTTTACCGCCCACCAGCCATCCAGGGTTCTTCTAGTGGGTACTTAGGTCACCAGGGTTCTTCCAGCTCCTATTTCAGTGCCATGCCGGAGAATTCATACTGCCCACCGGCTATTCAGGCTTCTTCCAGTAGGTCGACAGGCCATCAGGGTCAGACATCAGGGCAGCAGATCGTCGCATCGAGGGGCTATTTCGAGTGTGGAGATCTTGGTCACATGAGGAAATTCTGCCCCAGACTTCAGGGCAAGGCAGTGCAGTAGGGCCAGCAGCCCATGATTTCAGCACCGGCTGTCCTGCCGCCCAGAGGTGGATGGAAGGCTGGTAGGGGTCGTCCTAGAGGTGGAGGCCAAACGGGGGGGAGGCCAGTCAGCTACTGTTCAGTCAGGCGGGGGCCAGCCCGCTGGCGCTCCAGCCAGATTCTATGCTTTTCCGGCCAGACCAGATACATTGGCCTCAAATATCGTGATCACATGTACTATTTCTGTATGCGGTAGGGATGCTTCGGTATTATTTGATCCAGGGTCTACCTATTCATATGTGTCATCTCTGTTTGCTCAATTTCTGGATATTCCTCGTGAGTCCTTGGGTACTCTTGTTTATGCGTCCACTCCTGTGGGCAATTCTGTGGTTGTGAATCGGATCTACCGGTCCTATATGGTCGCGTTCTGTGGTTACAAGACTAGGGCGGACTTTCTGTTGCTTGATATGATCGACTTTGAGGTCATCCTGGCATGGACTGGTTATCTCCATATCACGCCATTCTTGATTTCCATGCCAAGACTATTACCTTAGCGATGCCAGAATTTTCGATATTGGAGTGGAAGGGTTCCTCGGTTAGTACAGTTAGTCGGGTCATCTCATTTCTAAAGGCTCAACATATAGTCGAGAAGGGTTGTTTGGCTTATCTAGCTTATGTTCAGGACACCATCGCAGAGTCTCCGACAATTAATTCAGTGCCAGTAGTCCGGGAGTTCGCCGATGTGTTTCCTTCTGACCTTCCAAGCATGTCGCCATATCGTGAAATTAATTTCTGTATTGATTTGGCCCCAGGCACCCAACCTATATCTATCCCACCGTACCGTATGGCTCCGAAAGAATTGAAGGAGTTGAAGGAGCAACTTGAGGAGTTGTTAGCAAAGGGGTTTGTGAGACCCAGTGTATCACCTTGGGGTGCACCAGTGTTATTTTTGAAGAAGAAAGATGGGACTATGCGGATGTGCATTGATTACCGCCAGTTGAACAAGGTTACCATCAAGAACAAGTACCTGTTGCCGCGTATCGATGATTTGTTTGACCAGTTGCAGGGTGCTAGGGTGTTTTCTAAGATCGACTTGATATCAGGGTACAATCAGTTGAAGATTTGGGAATCAGATGTTCCGAAGACTGCCTTCCGTACCAGATATGGTCATTATGAGTTTCTAGTGATGTCCTTCGGTTTGACTAATACCCCAACGACATTTATGAATTTGATGAACCGAGTGTTCAGGCTTTATATTGATTCCTTTGTTAGTGTCTTCATTGATGACATCTTGATTTACTCGCGTAGCCCGGGGAAGCATGAGCAGCACTTGAGAGTGGTACTTCAGATATTGCGAGAATAGAAGTTATATGCTAAGTTCTTCAAATTTGAGTTTTGGCTAGAGTTTGTGGTATTCTTGGGGCATGTTGTATCAGGAGGGGGTATTAAAGTGGATCCCAAGAAAATTGAGGCAGTTCAGAGTTGGTCTCGTCCCACTTCGGCGATTGAGATCAGGAGTTTCTTGGGGTTAGCAGGCTATTATCGCCGATTTGTGGAGGGCTTTTTATCCATTGAAGCACCTTTGACTAGACTGACCCAGAAGGGTACTCTGTTCCGTTGGTTCGAGGATTGTGAGGCGATCTTCCAGAAGCTCAAGACAACTTTGACTACAGCACCGGTTCTAGTGTTGCCTTTCGGCTCGGGGGTGTATACGGTATATTTGCGATGCTTCATGCGTTGGCTTGGGTTGTGTATTGATGCAGGAGGGGCGAGTTATTGCATATGATTCGCGTCAGCTAAAGATTCATGAGAGGAATTATCCGGTGCACGATTTGGAGTTAGCTGCGATTGTTCATGCTCTTAAAATATGGAGACTTTATCTGTATGGGGTGTCATGTGAGGTTTATACTGATCATCGCAGCTTACGGCATTTATTCAAGCAAAATGATCTCAATTTAAGGCAGCGTAGATGGCTCGAGTTACTAAAGGATTATGACATCACCATTCTTTATCATCCGGGCAAGGCAAATGTGATCGCGGATGCCTTAAGCAAGAAGGCAGAGAGTATGGGTAGCTTGGCATTTATTTCAGCGGAGGAGAGGCCACTAGCTTTAGACATTCAGTCCTTGGCTAATAAACGTGTGAGGTTGGATATTTTAGAGCTCAGCCGAGTTCTTGCATGTGTTGTTGCTCAGTCTTTGTTATTGGGGCAGATCAAGGCCCGACAGTTTGATGATCCGCACTTGGCAATTCTTAGAGAGCTGGTACTACAGGGTGGTGCTAAAGAAGTTTCTATTGTCGATGATGGTGTTTTGCGACTCCAGGGTCATCTATGTGTTCCTAATGTTGATGGCTTGAGGGAGAGGATTCTAGAGGAGGCACACAGTTCCCGGTATTCTATTCACCCAAGTGCTACGAAGATGTATCGTGACCTGAGGCAACATTATTGGTGGCGGCGAATGAAGAAAGACATAGTGGAGTATGTAGCTAGGTGTCTAAATTTCTAGCAGGTCAAGTATGAGCACCAAAGGCCAGGTGGCCTACTTCAGTAGATGACTATACTTGAGTGAAAATGGGAGCGCATCACTATGGACTTCGTAGTTGGATTGCCGTGGACCTTGCGGAAGTTTGATGCAGTTTGGGTCATTGTCGATAGATTGACCAAGTCATCACACTTCATTCCGGTTGTGACTACCTATACTTCAGAGAAATTGGCCCAGATGTATATTAGGGAGATAGTTCGGTTGCACGGTGTGCCTGTTTCCATCATATCAAATAGAGGCCCTCAGTTCACTTCACATTTCTGGAGAGCCGTAGAGAGTGAGTTGGGGACCCGTGTAGAGCTCAGCACAGCGTTTCATCCACAGACCGACGGGCAGTCAGAGTAGACAGTTCAGATATTGGAGGACATGCTGAGAGCATGTGTGATTGACTTTGGGGGACAGTGGGATCAGTTCTTGCCATTGGCCAAGTTTTCTTACCACAACAGTTATCAGTCCAACATTGAGATGTCCCCATTTGAGGCTTTATATGGTCGGCGATGTCGTTCTCCCATCGGGTGGTTTGAGCCCGGTGAGGCTAGGTTATATGGTACTGATCTGGTGAAGGATGCCTTGGAAAAGGTAAAGTTGATTCAGGAGCGACTTCGCATAGCGCAGTCCAGACAGAAGAGTTACGCGGATCAGAAGGCGCGTGATGTATCATTTATGGTAGGCGATAAGGTTCTCTTGAAAGTCTCGCCGATGAAGGGTATTATGAGATTCGAAAATAAGGGCAAGTTGAGCCCAAGGTTTATAGGCCCATCTGAGGTGTTGAGGCGAGTTGGGGAGGTTATTTATGAGCTTGCTTTACCTCCCAACCTATCAGGGGTTCATCCAGTTTTTCACGTGTCTATGCTCCGGAAGTATCATGCCGACCTGTCACATGTGTTAGACTTCAGCACTATTTAGCTTGATGAGAACTTGGGTTATGAGGAGGAGCCAGTTGCCATTGTTGCTAGACAGGATCGCTAGTTGAGATCCAAGAGAATTTCCGTGGTAAAGGTTCAGTGGAGGGGCCAACTAGTCGAGGAGGCGCCCTGGAGTCTGAGGAGGACATGCGGAGAAGATATCCACACTTATTCAGCACTTCAGGTATGAATCTAAACCCGTTCGAGGACGAACGTTTGTTTAAGAGGTGGAGAATGTAACGACCTGACCAGTCGTTTTGATTTCTAGAACCCTGTTTTCCTAAATAAGACTGCTCGTACTTGCTTTTGCTGATTTATGACTTGCAGGGATGGTTGGTTCGGGATTTAGAAGAGTTTGGGTTGAAATCGGAACACTTAGTTCCTTAAGGTTGGCTTGAAAGGTCAAGTTTGACTTTGGTCAATATTTTTAGTAAACGACCTTGTAATTGGGATTTGACGGTTCCAATAGGTTCGTATGATGATTTCGGATTTGGGCGTATATTCGGATCGGGTTTTGGGTGAACCGGGAGCGTTTTGGCGCCTAATAGTGAAAGTTGGTTCTTGAAGGTTTTAGAAGTTCTTTAAATTTGGTTTGGAGCGGGTTTTGGTGGTATCGAGGTCCAAATGGAATTTCGAGATCGGGAATAGTTCCGTAGTGTCATTTAAGACTTGCACGTAAAATTTGATGTCATTCAGAGTAGTATAGGTACGTTTCGGCGCATTGGAAGTAAATTGAAGAACTTGAAGTTCTTAAGTTTGATTCAATTGGTTTTAGGGTGTGATTCTTAGTTTTAATGTCGTTTCGGGCGTTCCAAGAGTTCGAGCGAGTCCGTTTTATAATTCTAAAGTTGTTGGTATGTTTGGGCAGGGCCCCGAGTGTCAATCGGACGAGGCTTGGACCAAGTTAGGAGCTTGGAGAAACAGCTGAAGCTCCCAGATCTGTCATAATCGCACCTGCGCTTGGTCGGCCGCAGGTGCGAGCCACGAGCCACAGAAGCGAGAAATGGAGGGCAGCCCAGAATCTGTAGATGCAGAAGATTGGACGCACCAGCGTGAGCGCAGGTGCGAGAGACATGGTCGCAGGTGAAGCTAGGCTCGCAGAAGCAACCCTTCTTGTCCACAGATGTGGAGCCTGACCAGATGAGGGAAAAGCGCACCTACAAGTTATTTGCCATAGGTGCGGCCCAAAGCACCACAGGTGCGAAAGTCGTTGGGCAGTGAGGGCTCATTTAATACTGACTTAGGCCATTTTTATCACATTTTCTCTCACTCTTGGGCGATTTGAGAGCTTTGAAGAACGAGATTTCGACCTAGCTTTATGAGGTAAGTAATTTCTACTTAATGTGAGTTAAATACATAGTTTATGGGTATATTATAACATGTAAATTAGGAAAAATTATGGGTTTAGGTAAAAACCTAGGTTTTTGATAAAAATGAGATTTAACCATGAAATTCGTTATGGAATTTAGTAAAAATCATATATTTATGTTATTAAGGTTATGGGTAACAACTTTCTTTAAAGATTTTCGAAATCCGGGCACGTGGGCCCGGGAGTAAATTTTAGGAATCTTGCAATTTAGGTTGGGTAATCACTTAAATGGTGGAATTATGAACTTTTGAGCATAGATTGATTAGTCTATGTAATGTTTGACTAGCTTCGAGTCGTTAGGCGTCAAATTTAGAGGTTTGAGCACGTTCTTGAATTGGGAAGTAGACTTTGAGACGAGGTAAGTCTCCTTTCTAACCTTGTAAGAGGGAACTAACCCCATAGGTGAACTAAATAAATGTTTGTACCTAATTGTGGGGGCTACATACGTACGAGGTGACGAGAGTCCGTACGTAGCTACTATTATGCTATTGTTCGGGTAGTCTAAGACATGTATCATGCTATACTTGGAATGTTTGTCCCCTTATTTGCTAATATAATCACTTAGTCATGATAGAAATTGATAAAAGAATTGTATAAGGTTAAATTCACTTACTTGAAGGTTTGTATGAGATACTTGTCTGTAAATGAGAAACTTGTGTTTTCTTGAAAATAATTGTTATTTGTGGATCGGGTCGAGCGCCTCGGTAGTAAATAGATGCATCTATGGTTTGCGTCGTTCGACCCTCCGGCAGTGCACACTTTAATATTATATTGGATCGGGCCGTACGACCTCGGTATAATTACGCATGCTAATTATTTGGAAATTCTCCATGATTTATTCTGCTTAAATGCCTTGAAATGTAAGTTGCTAAATGGTATTACTGAAATTTAAGTTATAATTATGAAAGAAGGACTTATCTCTTCCTGTTGTTGAACTGCCAATATAACTCATTATATCCATGCTTAGCATAATACTTTTATTACATTATTATTAGCCTAGTAAGTGTCAAGTCGACCCCTCGTCACTACTTTTGCGAGATTAGGCGGGATACTTACTGGCTACATATTGTTTATGTACTCATACTACGCTTCTGTACTTAATTGTACAGGATCTGAGGCTGGTGCATCTAGTTACCTGTCCGGCGCACATACCTGATCTTGGACTGAGACTTCACGGTGAGCTGCTCCTTTTGAGCCATTCAGCAACATGCCAGAGTTTCTCTTTTATTTTTATCTATCTATTCTATTTCAGACAGTAAGATAGTCATCTTTTTTATATTCTACTAGTTGCCCACACACTTGTGACACCAGATCTTGGCACGTATTAGTAGACTTTGATTTTCAGTTTGGGTTGTAATTCAATAGTTATAATTGTTTTTAGA
Organism: Nicotiana tomentosiformis; assembly: GCF_000390325.3. Lineage (NCBI taxonomy): Eukaryota > Viridiplantae > Streptophyta > Magnoliopsida > Solanales > Solanaceae > Nicotiana > Nicotiana tomentosiformis. The sequence continues at coordinate 131,222,255 of NC_090814.1, read as the reverse complement.
TGTTTCCGTTTCTTTGTCTTAAAAATCCTTTATTTACCAAATATTTTTAAAATAAGTAAAACTAAAATGGAAAATCACTAAGTTGTTCACTATTGGCTTGTCCAGCAACGGTGTTGGACCCCATCACGGCCTGACATGGAGTTGGGTCGTGACAATATAGATCACGCGAGTTGGAATATATTAATCAAGATTGGACTCAAGAATAGAGTCTATTAGAAGATTAAGTATCTCGTAAGAAAAATCTAAAGCTTTTAATTAGCTATTCAATACTATTCTAATCTACTACTCCCTCTGTTTCAAATTAGATGAGGTACTTTCCTTTTTAGTATGTTTCAAAATAAATGACACATTTCTAAATTTGGAAATAATTCAACTTTAAACTCTTCATTTTACTTATTTTACTCTTAATGAGACGCTTTTATAACCACACAAATGTCATGACCCCACAAAGTTTTTACCCCTTAAGCTTTTAAGACCATAAGGTTCAAAAATCTTCTTTTTTTTCTTAAACTCTGTGCCGAGTCAAACCACCTCATCTAAATTGAAACGGAGGGAGTAATTGTCGCCTATTCATTAGCAAACCCTGTAAATTTGTTTGACAGCTACTTGTAGGAAAGAAGAAGACAAGGGCTTTGAGAACTCTTGAATTGCAGATACGTTCATGTCTAGTGCTCCTTGTATAAATTTAAAGGCGGTAGAAAAGTAAGTGACCCCAACAGGATGTAAAATTCCAGTTCCTTCTCTTTTTATCAAAATAGAGTTGAAAGTGAAAATTTTATTAAAAAACAAAAAACAACCTTACAAAGTGGTGAAACTTTCCAACTGAGAAGCGTAAGAATTTTAGATCCGAAAGGAACTAAAAGGTCAAATTACTAAATATTATGGATAATTAAGTGTATATTCCTAAGTATTAGGATAATAGTTTAAAAAAATATCAAATTACTATTTTATCTAATGTGAACTCGATTTTAAAGGGGTAAAAAAGTCGAACAACATTTCACTAAAGGCCTTTGTACTTTTAATATAGTATAGATAGATATAGATATATAGATGTAACGACCCGACTTGTTGTTTTAAGAATTAACGCCCCGTTCAGTGACTTAAGGTCTCCAGCAGCTTCGCAATATGTATTATGACCCGCGGGTATGGTCGAGTTTGAATTACTAAAGATTTGGAATTTAATTAAAAGAACAATCCTCACTTAGAAGCTTAAATGGAAAGAGTGGACCGGAGAGTTGACGTTTGAGCAAACGACTCCGAAATAGAATTTTGATGATGTCAATAGCTGGTGATTTTGGACTTAGGAGCGTGTCCAAAAAATTATTTGAAGGTCTGTAGAGGAATTTGGCATGAAATGACGAAAGATAAATTTTGGAAAGTTTGACCGGGGAGGGCGGTGACTTTTTGATATCTAGGCCGGAACCCGATTCTAGAAATGTGAATAGCTTCATTATGTCAATTATGAATTGTGTGTAAAATTTGACGTCATTCCGTATTGATTTGATGTGTTTCGGCACAAGATATAGAATTTGAAAGTTCAAATTTCATAGATTTTGATTTGTGGTGCGATTCGTCGTTTTGATATTGTTTGAGGTGATTTGAGAATTCGACTAAGTTTGTATGATGTTTTAGAACCTGTTGGTATATTTGGTTGAGGTCCCGAGGGGCTCGTGTGTGTTTCGGAGTGGTTTTGGGTCATTTCTAGATGTTTCGGAACTGTTGTATCTGGTATCTGGTTTCCTTCTTCGCGAACGCAAAGAGTGTCTCGCGTTCGCGAAGAGGGGTTTTGAGGTTGCTGGGATTTGGCCTTCGCGAATGCGAAGGAGGGCTCACGAACACGAAGGTATGTCTAAAGAACTTACGCGAACGCGAGGGGCCAGTCGCGAACGCGTAGAAGGAAGGAGGGGACTGGGCCTCGAGTCATTAGCCTTCGCAAACGCGAAGCAGTAGGATTTGAGGGCATCGCGAACGCGAACGCGATGTTATGCATGGGTAGGCCTTCGCGAACGCGACGCTAGTAACGCGAACGCGAAGAAGAATTTGAGACAGCTGAGTTTTTGGCCTTCGCGAACGCGAGACATAGGTCGCGAACGCGAAGAAGGCCTATCTGGGCAGAATTAAAAGTCCCAAAAATGGGGGTTTGAGTTTATAACACAAAAATCAAATTGGGAGCTCGGTAGAAGGCGATTTTTGGAGAGATTCTTGCGTGGGTGTTTGGGGTAAGTGATTCTTATCCAGTTTTGATTAATTTCCATGATTATGTCTTTGAATCCATCATTTAATTCGGATTTTAATGGAGGAAAATCAAGATTTCTGTAAAATCTTCCAAAAATAAAAATTTAAGACTTGGAGATCGAGTTGTTATTGAAATTCGATAAAATTGGTATGGTTGAATTCGTATCGAAATGGGTGTTCGGATTTCATGAAAATTATGTCGGGTTCCGAGGGGCAGGCCCCGCGTTGACTTTTGTTGACTTTTTGGAATAAAATTTTAAGTCGATGTATTATTATCCGGAATTATTTTCGATGAATTTTAATGAAGTTATACAATTAATTTGGATAGATTTGAGCTGTTCGGAGGTCAATTCAAGCAAGAAGACTATTTTGGAATATCGGCCTAACTTCAAAAAAGTAAGTATCTTGCCTAACCTCGAGTGGGGGAATTACCCCTTAGGCATTGAGTCTCATGTGTAATTTGTGTAATTGAAAACCATGTACGGGAGGTAACGAGTATGTACTTAGGTTATATGTGCATATTACATTGGTTAAAATCCTTAGGCGCCTTTATGTATTAAATTGAAAATTATTTGCACTTATTAAATCCCTTAATTGTCTTGCCTGAATCCTTGTTTTGTTGGATTTGTTTTTATATGGTGATTTTGGTGTGATTGCCACATTGATTCTTATGTGAAATATTATTTGTTGAGTTGTTCACTCCCGGATATATTCGTTAAAATTTTGTGCACACTATGGTCGAGCCATGGGCTCCTTATTATGGAAAAATTATGTATTATTGAATTTTTTGGCAAATTATAATATTTGAGCACTTGATGTGCAAATCTGTGATATGTTGTAATATTTGAGCACTTGAGGTGCAATTTATGAGATGTGATATTGACACGTTATTTTGTTAGAAAGTTTTGTTCGGGTGTTTGCACGATGTTTCTGTCGTGCTATTGTTACTATTGATATTTGCACATGCGGCGTGACAAGGCGGGATATATATATATATATATATATATATATATATATATATATATATATATGGGTTGCGCATGTGGCGAGACAAGGTGGGAACATTATTGTGCGCGTGTGGCGAGACAAGGCGGACATTCACTTTACTATTGCACATGTGGCGAGACAAGGAGAGCTATGTCGGGGATTGATTTGTGATGGCCTGGGGGCATTGTTGTTGTTGTTGCATATTTACTTTTGGGACTACGAGGCGGTACCTCGGGAGTGCCCTTTTGTTGATATTTTTCTATGGTTGCACTTGCCTTTGGTTATTTTATTTTTCTGTGATATGTAAATTCTTGTATTCTTCCGTGATGTATTATTTGATTTTATTATGTGTTTGTTGTCACGATCCAATTTCACCTATAGGTCGTGATGGCGCCCAACAATACAGCTAGACAAGTCAACTAACAAATCAAACATATATCGATAAAATATAAAAATGGGCTGAGACCCGGATTTACGAAAAATATAAAAATGGGCTGAGACCCGTATTTTTATGATTATGAAATGAGGTGTCACATGGTGACTTTTAAATTGAAAGAATTATATTCAAAATATTATTTGGAAGGATCTTTTTATTCAAAAAGAATTATATGAAAGAATTGTATTTGAAAGATATTTATTTGAGGAAATTATATTTGAAAAAGAGTTTTATTCGTAAGAATTATATGTGAAAGATATTTAATTGAAGAACTTGATTTGATTAGGTGTAATTGTATTTATCAATTATTGAGCGATATTAATGGTGATTTTATTGTCTTACTGTGCATATCACTGGTTGTTTTATGTTGCCCTTATTGTTATTTGGTTCCTATTATTTTATATATTATATTACAAGGTTATTAGACTAGTGAGTGTCTTGATTGTACCTCATTTCTACTCCACTAAGGTTAGTCTTTATACTTACTGGGTACCGACCATGGTGTACTCATACTACACTTCTGCACATTTTTGTGCAGAGCCAGATATTGGAGATATCGGATTTGGGCAGAGTTTAAACGGGATCGTAAGGATTCAAGATAGAGCTGTTTGGTCGTCGCAGTCCCTTGGAGTCTTTTCATTTCATTGTACTGTTAATTTTTAATCAAACAGTATTGTATATTCGGTCCTCGTGATCATCCCATGTATTCGGTTAGAGTTTGTGACTCAGTACTATCAGTCTTGGGAGATTGTATATTCATATTTGTTCCGTTGTTAGTTTTGATTACTTATTTTTTTTTAAAATAGTTTCAAAATGTAATTGAAATCGGCTTACCTAGTCTTAGAGACTAGGTACCATCACGACGCCCGTGGTGAGATTTTGGATTGTGACAATAGATAGATATAGATACACACAATATTAGTTCCTATTAATTATTACGTACTTAATCCACAGAAAATCTTTTACATAAAATATTTGATCAACTTATTCTTTGTCATGGATTCATGGTAATGATAGTCCAAAAATAAAAGAAGAAAAATTACAGAGGACCTATAATAAACAAGACTAATGTCAAATTTGATTTGATTCTTTCAACTCCTTATTTACCGTTTAATTCAAGTCTTCAACACCATAAAGAAAGTATAACTTATCGGAAGTTTCTATGTTAGGTTTTATATATTACTTAATTACTATGTTTATCTTATAGGCCTATAAGGTAAATCTTTAATTAATATTTAATTTTTAAATATTAGAATTTCTTATCTAGTAGTTCAAATAAGGTAATTATTTAATACGCAAGATTTTTAGTTGATTTTAAAGTCTTAATAAATATTAGAATAATTAAATGATTATTTTACCTAATATGAAATTAAATTTTAAAGGGCAAAAAAGGCGAATGACATTATATATAAAAGTTGGAACCATGGGCCGTTGCCTTGGGTCATGGGACCGAGTTTAGGTCCGAGCTCAAAACCGGGGGTGGTGGTGGTCCAGTTTGTTTCTCATTCGGTTTTCGGGGGAGGGGGGTCGAGTTGTGAGACTAGTCTGGTAGATAATACTGTGTCTTACTACTCTTTCGTTTCTCACAATGTCCTGCCTATCGCTTTTACTTTGCATCTATTTTCTGATTTTTATATTGTTGTTATTTTTATTATGATCTCTATGATATTACTGATATTGTCTCTTTTTGTCTTGTTGAGCCGAGAGTGTTTCGGAAAAAACCTCTCCGGTGCTTCGGGTAGGTTAAATTATTTTTTATCGTCGGTTTTGCTCCGTTTCATTTTGGGAAAATAACGGGATTTTAGTTCTTGAGGATATTTTAAGTCAAAGAGACAGAACAGGGGTACAGGACCGTTAGTTGAGCCCAAGGAAGCTAAATTCGGCAGTTGAACTTGGAAGAGAAGAGAGCTGCCGGAGCTGAGTTGAAGTTTACCACAAAATATATTGACACTTAATTTGTTATAGGCGATGAACCTCTACGGTAATTACTCATTTCTGGACTTGGGATTTAATGATCCCACTTTCATCGAATCCCTTTCGCTTTCTCGCACTTCGTCGATCGACGACGACGATGAATTACAGCCGGCGAGGATTTCTTCGTTGCTTGACAAAGCTAGCAAAAGTCTAAGGAGTCCACCTAAGCACCGGCACGACGGCACCTCGCCGCTTCCGTTAGGGATGGATTGGAGTCCTCCCCCTCGCGTTTGGGTAAACAAATTCTCCGTTTTCCTCTTCGTCAGCTTTGTTGTTTGTTCTCGATATGAGTATTGATGTGCAGTAATATTTAATGAGTTCGTGGCTGGAGTTTCGTGTAGATTTCTGGCTATATATGATTATGTTATTATCTAGGAACATAATGTTGGTCAAATGAAAATTTAGCTGGTCTGCAGTAGCATATACATGTTTTTTTCTAGTTGCTTAAGGAAAGTTAAATTCTTCTTGGCACAAGTGTGAAATTAATGATATCCTTGAACTGCATACCGTAGAAACAGCAAAAGTCACTCAAGTTTATACTCTCTGAAGCGTGAGTGAGCAGAGACAAAAGGAGCTAATGCTTATTCCTTAAGAGAAGTGAGTTGCCAGGATTATGGATAAAGACACTGAGTTGTCCAGACAAGATAAAGACACTGTTTCAGCCTTATTGATGAGTATCTATGCGTGTTAATTTGCACACTGAGGCAAAAGTGTGATCCGCTAGGTTTTCTCTAAGCAGTAGGTCAATGCTAAAATCTTTCGGAAATCATTAGCTCCTTGAAACCTGGACAAACTATTGTTAGCTTGCTCTGTCATATTTGAAGATTCTATTGGTAGTTTAATCTGATTTGGAGTTTGTCTAATCTTTTGCTAATACATACGGGTCCCTGATTAGTTGTGAAGATAAACTTGAAGTGATTGTCATAGACATTTGGTTTAATTTGGTACAAGAACTTTCAGTGCATCTTCAAATGAGTGCTCCCGTATTTTACACAGGATGGACATGATACCATTTGGCCACATGATTCTCATACAGGATGGAGTTACTGTGCCACTATTCCTTCTTGGACTATCTTGTCACGCCCCAGAGGTTCAGCTACTGTAGTGGTATTTCCCTGTGAACTTTTTGAGTCAGGTTCTTTAATGCATTGAGCACTTAAAAAGGAATAAGCTATATTAGCATTCAAAAATGGTGTTACTTCCATCCAGGATTGGAGTTTAACTTGAAGATCTTTAGGTGTTTTCTTTTTCTTTTTAATGGTGAGCTGTACCTGGTCAAACGGGGGATTACCCTAGTGTATTTTCTTTCAGGAAAGAAAAGAAACTCCGTAATAACTTGAACAACTTATTGTTTCTTGTTTGAGATATTCACATTCGAATTGGGACAGTTGTACAGGGTTCAAATTGGTATACAATCACCTGATGGATTCACAACCACGCGAGAGATACTACGAAGATTTAGTGATTTCTTAAAGCTATCTTCAGAGGTAAGCTAGTTTCTTCGAGATCCTGCATAGTGTAACAAGTAGGATAATATTTCTACCCTCTATTTGTGCATATAAATGACATCTATGGCTTCATTAAGAATTGATTGGTTATTGGACTAAATCTCCATACTTTCTAGATATGGTATTAGTTGACCCAGTTGATCACTTAACATTGCAGTTTCACACCTCTCATTTGTTGCAGCTGAAGAAAGAATTCCCAAAGAAAAAGTTGCCCCCCGCTCCTTCAAAGGGGCTTCTGAGAATGCAAAGCAATGCACTTTTGGAAGAAGTTAGTAACATCCTATTTCTATCGTTCTCTTTTAAATTTTAAAAAAATATAGTTGCATGATTACTTCAATCCTAACCTGAAAATTGTTCTTGAGGAATGAGCTGGTAATAGGTGGTTCTTTAATATGGAATAAATCTTGGTATGTGCTCAAGCTGGTTTCATCTCAGCGTAGGTGTTTATTGGAGGATTGGATGACGAAAGTATTGTCTGACATCGAGTTATCAAGAAGTGCTCGCATAGGGATCTTTCTTGAGCTTGAAGCAGCTGCAAGGTCATGTAGGTGTCTCCTTGTTCCTTGTTTAAGTCTTGTGTTTTTTTCCTTGTACTTTCACCAAACAGTTGAAAGTTGTGTAATCAACCAGTAGGCAATGATTTATCAACCAGATCTTTGTTGAATTGATGTAAACCTTTTTTTTCTTTTACGAACTTCTCAGCATTCTATGAATTGAATCAGAACGCTGCAGATGTGAATTCATCCATCAGCGTAGTTCCATTGATCCAATTCTCAAATAGTTCAGATGTTTCTTTGCTTGCTGGTCAATCATCATTTGCTTCTGATTGCGGCAATGATTCTGCTTATGGGACCCCTGAGTTGGGATCACCAACAGAGGGCATGAGCAGGTTCTGCGAACTTGACAACGCAGCATTTTACCAGGGTTTCACCCCTTCAGTTGAAGCAATTTCTGAAGTTGCCAGGTTAAAACATGGTGATAGCAAGCCAGCAAAAGATTCTGAACAAGGGAACCAGGAGAATCGTTTGAAAATGCCTTACACAGAAGATAACGGTGACGTTTCCGCCAAGAGAATCATAGATAATGCTCAAGTCGCATGCAAGGATGAGATGGAGCTTTTCTCCGGGAGAGAAAATCTTACAGCTTTTGGCCATGATAAACAGACTCTTGAAACTGACATTTCTTCAGAAAGAATCTCTGACCTCTCAAATTTCCTGAAGCTTGAAGCATTGAGGAATACCTCATATGACTCGGCTGAAGGTGCTGAACTTTTAGAAGGACTAAATGCACCGGCAAGCTCCGACTTACAGTTCCCGGGCCGCTTAAAAGTTGTTATTCAATTGGAAGAACAAACTAAAATGAATAGGATTCTTAGTGCTATGCAACTGAGGCTGGCCACAGCAAAAACTGACATGGAAGATCTCCTTATGAGACTGAATCAAGAACATGCTGTAAGACAGTATCTTGCCACAAAGGTGTGATTCTTAGTCCAAAATTCTGCAATTTAGACATGCAACGTTACATTTTTTTCTCTGATCCAGTTATCTTAGCTGTTCAGACCATGTAGTATGTAGAATTGTGAGATTAAGATATATTACTTTCGATAATAAACTACCGAGTATATTGTCGTACATTACTCAGCAAATTCTCTTTTGCTTACTGCAGTGATGCATCACGAGATGTCCTCTGTTTGCCCTTTTCTTATATCAATATTGGAATTAATTCTTTTAAAGTTTCCAGAATAACAATTGGTTCCAACAATGCCCCAGAAAAGCCAGTCTTCCCAACTTTTTGTCTTCTGCCATTCCTCTCCTCTAATATCCTATCCCTAGCTAAGCTCTCTAATGACAAGCTCCTTTCCTATGCTCATAAATTTTCAGCCCCTACATGTTCGTGATTTTTTTCTCCTTGCGATCCCACCACTCTTTCCTCACTGTCAAGAGAGCTTCATTCAGATATTTCCTTACATAATATGCCGCACTTCTCTCTTCCTCCTTATTCCATCCTAAGTATAGGTGGACAATAGGAAATAGGGTTATGAAAGGGCCAGGTAATTTTAACGGATATAATTAGCAAACATTTTACCACTTAGAAGCTTATCTCAACCTGTAGACCCATACTTATTTTAACGGCTTACTTCTCTATTTGATGTGTGGGAGTTATGTTACTCCTGGCTTCTCTATTTTGCGTTATGATAATGATGCTATGAATGTTACCATCTGGGTGGTCTTTGACAGGTTAAAGATTTGGAAATTGAGCTTGAATCTCTAAAACAGAGTGGCAAAGAGAACCTGCAGCAAGCAATTCAAATGGAGAGGGAAAACTTTACTCACATGCTATGGGATATGGAGGAACTTAGAAGAAAGTGTGTGGAGATGGAATTGAACCTGACGTCTGAACAGGTATACTGACACTCTCTTCTATTGCAAAATGGAATATTTCTTCTATATCTTGGACAGTGAGCAAGTTCTTCTTGAAAATTGTTAAGGCTTACAAGGTTCAAATGGAATCAACTCAAAGAATCACAATACAAGAGAATGAAAGAATGTACGAAGAGTTGAATGCTGCTCAACAGCAGATCAATAGCTTGCGGAAACACCATTTGGAGTCAGAATCAAAGTCCAAAGCAGATGTCAAACTTTTAATCAAGGAGATTAAATCTCTACGAACTTCCCTGACAGAACAGAAGCAAGAGCTCTGCAAATTGGCAAAAGAGAAGGCAGAAGTAGAAGTAATCATTCACTTGATCAGTTCTTTACTAATGCATAGTCATTCTTTAAATGAGCTGGATGAGTAAAAGTGTAGTTGATTGTTTTGTTTTTAAGGTCAAACCAAGGGTTTTTATGTGCTTTTCACATTCTGTTCCTGGGGGGAGGGTGAGGTTGTAATTTTCTTCAAAAAACCATCCGTTACTTCAATAAGCTGTGCTTATGGTAATGTTGCTTTCTTTCAGAGGATTCTAAAGGAGGAAAGGCAAATTAGGGAACGTGCTAATGCTGCAAATATTAAGCTGCTGCATGAGTGTGAAATTGTTCGCAATAGACTTGAGGAATGCAGCGTCAGTTTCCTCATCGAGGAAGAAAATAAATTGGTCCTGGAGGCATCTAGCCCTTCTGATGCCATTGATATACTGTCAACATCTGATAATCGAATAGGTCTACTTCTTGCTGAGGTATGTCTCTTTCCTTTGTGTGTTTACCTTTGAGTTACTCTTGATGGGCTTTCCTAAATTCTCCAAATTGTATACATTTTCTCTAACAGAAGTACTCTACATACAATTTTTGTTCTACTTATCAAAAAAAAACATAGTACAATTTATGCTCTACTCAAATGCTTGAGATCATTTACGTCTCTTCCTAAGGTATAGATAGACATCCCAAACATCTCAGCAAAAGGAGAAATGAATACGAAGGAATTGATTTCCTGCCCTAAATGGTATTATTTGATTGAACAATTGGAGTAGGTTATAAACATTTCTTTTGCAGCTTGTGTGGACTGAGCGTTTTTTTTAACCGGGTTATATGAGATAATATCATAGTATTATATCGTGTACAGCCATTTTTATGTTGACCTACCAAACTAGCAATATGAATGTCCGAGATCCAACCCTATGTGGATGTCTATCAGAATTGACGAGCTATCCTTTACTTGTAATGTAATGTGTAACATAATTGGGTTATATCTTGCACTTGTAAGACAAGAGTGGGTTGCTCTAGTGGTGAGCACCCTCCACTTCCAACCAAGAAGTTGTGAGTTCGAGTCACCCCAAGAGCAAGGTGGGGAGTTCTTGGAGGGAAGGAGTCGAGGGTCTATCGGAAATAGCCTCTCTACCCCAGGGTAGGGGTAAGGTCTGCGTACACACTACCCTCCCTAGACCCCACTAGTGGGATTATACTGCGTTGTTGTATCTTGCACTTGTACCTTATGTTGGTTGCCCGTGTCATTATGATAATGAGAGAAGCTATATGAGCATGTTCATTCTTTCTACTTACACGGCTCACGTACACAAATAGTCCTCAAAGTGGATAGTCTTGAATTTTTTTCTCCACTTGCCCCATGGGCAGAACTTCAAGTTTAACAAGTGTTGCCTGTCGCTTGCCCCATGGACAACACTTATCTTTTGACCTTGAAGTTCTGCCCCGTAGGGCAAGCGTATGTCAACAGTTAAAGACCACACCAAAAAGTATCATATCTGCAATTTTTTGCTCAACTTTTTCTCGACTTAAACAGGCCCAGCTGCTTGCAGAAGATGTTGAAACTACTATTGCTAGTAGAAATCTTGATGGAGGTTATTCAAGGACAGCAGTGGATGAATTGAGGAAACAGCTAGCTGATGTTTACGTTGACAATGCCAAATTGAGGAAACAGATGAACTCCGTCATTCGTTATGCACTCCAAATATCTAATAGATTGGAGGAGAATGAAGAAGAAAGTCTTCCAACAAAGACAGCTCTTACGAAGTTTTTAGAGGGATAATTTATAAAATGCAACACACGTATCTATAACATGTATAATAAGCTTGTACAATTTCTCCTCCTTTTTCTTCTACTTCTCTAATAACCTTGTATATATGGCTTACTCCTTCCACATCATGTAATCCTGACTAATTGGAAAATTGCAATTGAAGATGTAAGTTTGAAATAAAGCTTTCGAATGTGCTTCTATAACCCAAGACTACAGAGAACCACCAGTATTTGTTAAAGACCGGTGATTTTTCACGCGACGTATAATTGTACTGTATAAGTGGTCATTGAAATGTTTTACCACACTCTGCAATACAAGTTTGTGCCACTCTTGAAAGTTCAAGAGCTTCTCGACTTCTCCACCAGGTGCAGCTCTATACACATACGCACGCTAGAGGTCAAAGAGCAACTTGGCTGCTCGTTATCAATCAACGACGAATGTCATCCAGTTTACAGATAATTTACATGGAGAGCCCTAAGCTTTAATAGCACTAAACAAGTTGAAGCTGCTCAAAAGGATGACTAACATGCCATCCTCCATGAGAAAGTATTTTGAAAAGATTGCACCTATAAAAGTGGATCATCAAAATCAAGTAGTGCAACCAATTATACCACATTTCATCATTCTAAATCAACCAAATTCACCAAATACATCTGATTCCAACAAATTCCAAAGATAGGGAATGACAGCTCTGGTTATATTCTTTACTACCAAACATGGATTGACAATGTAACTTCCCTATATATTTAACTCGTAAACTGTACTTTAATTGTGACCACAGTATTACTCTCCACCACCAAACATACCCATCATATCCTTCGCGGAACCCATTTGTTTCATCAAGCTCTGTAGACCACCCATACCACCTATCTGTTTCAACATCTGAGGGGGAAGAACTTTGCTCATGTTTTGTGCATTCATGTTTCTGGACAAGGAACTCATCTCTCCCTTCTTTGGAATCTTAAGCCCCTTCATCTTGCTGCATATCTTGGCAAGTCGTTTGTATTCTTCCAACATCTCCATCACCTCATGCACTAGGCGGCCTGATCCCCTAGCTATACGCATGATTCGAGATTCAGTCATAAGCTTTGGGTTGGTACTGTCCAATTCTGCAATTATGAAATCAATTTCAAATGAGAAGGTTACACATTATTTTAAGTGAGGTGTATAAATAGCTTAACTGAAACTCCATAAAATGTAGCTCACTTGCCTTCATTAGTCATGGAGTCCATCATCGTCATATACCGCTTAATTTTTGCTTGACTTTCCTTTTCGCGACCTTTTGGCATCATCTCTGCACTAAATCCGGGAAGCATTGAAAACACCTATACCACAAAAAAGGAACATCAATGATGTGCAACAAGAATGATGTCAATCAACCTCTAGAAGGACAAACAAGTAGGCATGCACATGCTTTGTAAAAGAAAAAAGACCCAAAGAGTGGGGGGAACAGCTGGCAGTCCGTTTCAGCAATTTGGCCCGGCATGCACCGGCCTTAGTTGCCACAGTCCGAGAGAGGGTTCGACGGTTTATTGAGGGACTCCACCCCAGCATCCTAATTAGTATGGCTAGGGAGTTGGAGATGGATATTTCTTATCAGCAGGTGGTGAGTATTGCCAGGAGATTGGAGGGCATGCTTGCCCGGGATAGAGAGGAGAGGGAGGCCAAGAGGTCTCGAGAGACTGGTTATTATTCTGGAGCTCATATCCCAGCAGCTCACCATGGTAGGGGTTATGTGAGTCGCCCAGTTCATTCAGCTCTTCCAGCCGCCAGTGGTGTTCCAGCTCCTTCTAGGCCCCGGGAGCCTTATTATGCCCCGCTAGTATCTAGTGTGCCTCCTGCACGGGATGTTCCTAGTGGCCAGTCCAGCAGACCTGGCCCGAGCCAGTCACAACAGCCACGCCCTCCCAGAGCTTGTTTTGAGTGTGGCGACACTCGCCATATGGTGAGGGATTGCCCCAGATTTAGGAGGGGTGCACCTCCACAGACTTCTCAGCCACAGCGTGCTCCACCGGGTCCTCAATTAAACTAATGTTTCATGTGTTAAAAATAATTGTGGAAAGAAATTAATGCTCAGACTAGATTCAACTGATTTAAAATCCATTAATTTATTACCAAGAATAAGCATCAAGATGCTTGAAAGTCAGTATATCAATGTTTCCTCAAGATGCATCTAGTCTCGATCGTCAAGTCAACTTCAATCAAATATTGTCCAAAACCTTACAAAGTGTTTTCCAACTATTTTCAGTGGATATCAAATTCTTTCAACATTTTATATTTTTTTGAAGAAATTCTTTCAATATTTGGTGGCATTCGAAATCCTTTTGCCATTTAAAATCCCTACGGTTTTTGCAATGGATAGCAATATAGGAAATTAAAATCAACATATTCAACTGATTTAAAATATTAATTTATTACCAAGAATAAGCATCAAGATGCTTGACAGTCAGTATATCAATGTTTCCTCTAGTAGATGCATCTAGTCTCGATCGGCAAGTCAACTTCAATCAAATATTGTCCAAAACCTTACAAAGTGTTTTCCAACTATTTTCAGTGGATATCAAATTCTTTCAACATTTTTTTTTTGAAGAAATTCTTTCAATATTTGGTGACATTCGAAATCCTTTTGCCATTTAAAATCCCTGCAGTTTTTGCAATGGATAGCAATATAGGAAATTAAAATCAAATACATTAATTTATTACCAAGAATAAGCATCAAGATGCTTGAAAGTCAGTATATCAATGTTTCCTCGAGATGCATCTAGTCTCGATCGTCAAGTCAACTTCAATCAAATATTGTCCAAAACCTTACAAAGTGTTTTCCAACTATTTTCAGTGGATATCAAATTCTTTCAACATTTTATATTTTTTTGAAGAAATTCTTTCAATATTTGGTGGCATTCGAAATCCTTTTGCCATTTAAAATCCCTACGGTTTTTGCAATGGAAAGCAATATAGGAAATTAAAATCAACATATTCAACTGATTTAAAATATTAATTTATTACCAAGAATAAGCATCAAGATGCTTGACAGTCAGTACATCAATGTTTCCTCTAGTAGATGCATCTAGTCTCGATCGGCAAGTCAACTTCAATCAAATATTGTCCAAAACCTTACAAAGTGTTTTCCAACTATTTTCAGTGGATATCAAATTCTTTCGACATTTTTTTTTTGAAGAAATTCTTTCAATATTTGGTGACATTCGAAATCCTTTTGCCATTTAAAATCCCTGCGGTTTTTGCAATGGATAGCAATATAGGAAATTTAAATCAAATACATTAATTTATTACCAAGAATAAGCATCAAGATGCTTGAAAGTCAGTATATCAATGTTTCCTCGAGATGCATCTAGTCTCGATCGTCAAGTCAACTTCAATCAAATATTGTCCAAAACCTTACAAAGTGTTTTCCAACTATTTTCAGTGGATATCAAATTCTTTCAACATTTTATATTTTTTTGAAGAAATTCTTTCAATATTTGGTGGCATTCGAAATCCTTTTGCCATTTAAAATCCCTACGGTTTTTGCAATGGATAGCAATATAGGAAATTAAAATCAATATTATGAAAAGGTTTGCGTGTATACAATAACTTGCCTACTGACAAATTTAAATTCTTGGAAGGATTCATAATCTACCAATCAACTAGCAGGCTCCAAATAGAGCTTAAATCAACTTGGAGGCTCCAAATGATCTTCGACTTGCTCAAGTTAATAGATCAGTATTTATAGGTTTCTAAAACAGAAGAACAAGGACAAATGGAAACAAGCCTAAGAGATTTTCTAGAAGAACAATGAAAAAAAAAAGACCTTCTAAGCTTTTGTGATATACTATAGGAAAGCTGTTTTTCCCAACCGAACTGTAAATAATGAAAATTCTCCAAACCAAAATTCTTCTTTTGGTATGGTTTGGGAATTTGTTTTGGAAACAAATGATTTTAGGTTTGGCTATCGAAAACAACTGTGTGTTTAGATTTAATATTGAAAAAAAAAGAGTAGTATTTCCAGATATGAACTACTGAAATGATATTACTAAATCCCTAAACCATCGAAACCAACTTCGTATGGTTAGAAATCCCAGAAATATTAGGAAATCATCTTCATTTGCAACTAAATTTGCCATTGAAAAACTTAAAAAACAAAACAGAGAAAAAAAGGGAGGGTAAAGGAAGGGAGAAAGAAAAGAAAGGAAGAAAGAAAAAACCAACTCTCTGGCCGTACGATACTAACAAAGGGAAAGAGAAAAAGAAAAAGCAAGGTGGGAGCAGTTGGAGGGGGGAGGGACTGTTTGCCCATAAGGTTCAAAAAGCATTAAGTAATAAAATTGGCCTAGAAACGTATCAACCTCTTACCTCAATGAACAAAAAGAAGGCTGAAAATCAAAAAGAAGACTGAAATCACTGATTTCTAATACCAACTTGTATTTTCATGTAGGTTTTACAACCTAACACCAAAACTGTTTGTTCCAGAAAAAGCCAGAAAACCAAAAATATTAGTTCTAGATTTGTGTCACGAATGGTATAATATTCAGAAAAATTTGCCAAGTTTCAAAAGAGAAGAGAGAGAGGGAGGGAGAGGATGCGCGGGGGGATCAGATTAATGTATATGAGCAGCAAACCTGGCCAAGAGGACCCATTTTAAGCATGTTCTGAAATTGCTCGTACATAATCCTGAAGGTAAAATGTCCTTCTGATAACTTCTGAAGAAGCTCAGGCTGTTGATCCATTGGGACCACGTCTTGTATCTTGTTCACCAATCCAGACAAGTCACCCATGCCTGGTATTTCAGGAGAACAAAGTCAATGGCAGTGGAAAGAGGAACATAGTTCAAGCAAAGTTGAAAATATCAACAGAAGAGATGCAAACCTAAGAGACGGCTGACAAATGGTTTAACATCAAAAGTTTCGAACTCGTCCATGTGTTCACCAGTTCCAATAAATATGACCGGACTTTTAGTTGCAGCAACTCTGCATATGGAAAGAGCAAAAGAGCAAATATATAAATCAAAAGAAACAGGTCATAAAAATTCACCAGAACATTTGGAGACAACTTGATCCTACTTATAATTTGAGAATATCAATAACCAATCCTTGTGAAGCCCCCAAGGGGATATGTCCTAGTGGTTGTGGCACAGAGTGACAACCTGGATATCCCAAGTTCTGTATCCCAGTTACAGCACTAGATGTGAGCCCATTTGCTCCTGCCTTGGTGAGCAAGATTACCACGGTAACTTGTGCCTGTGGGCTGCACAGGCTGTCTAGTGGATTAGTCGAGGTGCCCGCAAGACCGCAAACTTGACCCAGACACCACCAATATAAAGAAAAATTCGTGTAAACAAAAGATGCATATATCTGCTACAGAGGCAGTAAAGTTTTTTTTTTCCATGATGCAGTAAAAGTTGCAATTTTGCTGCTTTTTGAACCATAAAGCAACTTTAATGCCGATGTACAAGCCAAATCGTGTGTTGAAATTTCAAGGCTTAAGCAGTAGTTCAATTTTTCAAGGTTACAATTTCGCATCAATTGTTCAGCATCAATTTCTACATCTTGTTGGATAAAGAATAATCATTTTCCGCAGAGTATCTTTATGTTACTAGAGTATTTTGAACTGGTAACCAGAAAGAGATTCCCTCTTAACCAGAAAAGCAAATTAACAGCCTCTATCACTCCCAAAACAACAGCAACAACAACAACAGTTCCAGCAGCCTGCAACTTTGAGCTACCATAGGTGAAGTTTCTAATCTTAAAGAACTGACATCATGAGCTTAACATATGTTCCATATTTGGCAGAGTACCCAGAACTATAAGAAGAAAAAACTTTAAGGCTACATCCAAGTCATTAAATACTTACGCACTTAGGGCACCACCTCCTTTTGCATGGCCATCCATCTTAGTAATAATCACGGCTCCAACTGCAACACTTTGCCTAAATGCTTGAGCTTGATCAAAAGCAGCTTGTCCGATGCTACTATCCATAACAAATATCACGAGATCCGGTTTCTAGGGAAAACGATAAGATGAGCATCTAATTAAAGGGAAAAAAAAATAGAGCAGAGTAAAACATACCGTTGCTTCAGAAACTTGTCGCATCTCTTCAAAAAGAGCTGCTTCTTGTTTGTGGCGCCCACTGGTATCCACAATTATTAAATCACAATTTTCCTTCTTAAATGTCTCTACACCGTCCACAGCTATTTTGACTGGGTCTGATTCTGTATAGCTGTTGCAGAAACATTTGTTCAGTTTAACCAAGATGACCTGTAGTGCTGATCAGAACAATGATGCAGTTCAAAAGGACTTGATTATTAATTACAGGTTCAGTCCTATTCAGCAAGAGACACAACAACGGTAGATTCTATTCAAAGCAGGTAAACTGTATATTCCAACAACCTAATAACAATAGGAATGGCTTTTTCCTCCCTCCTCCTATACCCTTTTGGGGAAAATTCAGCTTAAAAGAATTTTAAAGAAAATGTTGTAGTAGTAGATGATGACTCTTGGGCAACTGGCAGCTAATCAATTTTAATCTTGTAACATTCTTTAGCAAAGTACCATTCAATTTTCACTATGCATGTAACGACCCGACTTGTCGTTTTAAGAATTTACGCCCCGTTCAGTGACTTAAGGTTTCGAACAGCCTCGCAATATGTATTATGACCCGCGTGTGTGGTAGAGTTTGATTTACGGATGATTCGGAGTGATTTGGGACACTTAGTCCCTAAGACGGAAGCTTAAGTTTTAGGATTTTGACCGTAGTCGGAACTGTGTGAAGACGACTCCGGAATGGAGTTCCAACGGTTCCGTTAGCTCTGTTGGGTGATTTTGGACTTAGGAGCGTGTCCGGACTGTGAATCTGAGGTTTGTAGCCAATTTAGGCTTACAATGGCGAAAGTTAAATTTTTGGGAAGTTTGACCCGGGGGTTGACTTTTTGATATCGGGTTCGGAATGCGATTCCGAGAGTTGGAACAGCTTCGTTATGTTATTTGGGACTTGCCTGCAAAATTTGACGTCATTCCGGGTTGGTTTGATAGGTTTCGGCACGAGTTTTAGAAGTTGGAAGTTTTGGAAGTTCATAAGTTCGATTCGTGGTGCGATTTGCATTTCCGGCGTTATTTGATGTGATTTGAAACCTCGAGCGAGTCCGTGATAGGTTATGGAACTTGTTGGTATGTTTAGACGGGGTCCCGAGGGGCTCGGGTGTGTTTCGGTGAGGTTACGGACCAAATTGGAGTTGTTTGTACTGTTGTTGCTGAAGTCTGGTTTCCTTCTTCGCGAACGCGAAGGGAGTCCCGCATTCGCGAAGAGGAATTTGAGGGGCTGATGATTTGTCCTTCGCGAACGCAAAGTTGTGAACGTGAACGCGAAGAAGGAGCAGGGCAAGCCTTCGCCCAGGCAACGCGAACGCGAAGAAGAAAAGGAAGATAGGGGCCTGGGGTCGTTTGGCCTTCGCGAACGCGAAGCGTGGAACGCGAACGCGAAGGAGTTGGTCAGCTGGTCATCGCGAACGCAACGAGGACTTCGCGAACGCGAAGAGGAAATGATGGGGCAGAAGCAGTTGGCCTTCGCAAACGCGAAGAAGGATTTGAGGCAGCTGGATTTTGGCCTTCGCGAACGCGAAGGAATGGTCGCGAACGCGAAGAAGGTGTATCTGGGCAATATTAAAAGTCCCAAAAATGGGGGTTTGAGTTTATAACACAAAAATCAAATTGGGAGCTCGGTAGAAGGCGATTTTTGGAGAAATTCTTGCGTGGGTGTTTGGGGTAAGTGATTCTTATCCAGTTTTGATTAATTTCCATGATTATGTCTTTGAATCCATCATTTAATTCGGATTTAATGGAAGAAAAATCAAGATTTTTGTAAAATCTTCCAAAAACGAAAATTTAAGATTTGGAGGTCAATTAGTTATTGGAATTCGATAAAATTGCTATGGTTGAACTCGTATCGGAATGGGTGTTCGGATTTCATTAAAATTATGTCGGGTTCCGAGAGGCGGGTCCCGCGTTGACTTTTGTTGACTTTTTGGAATAAATTTTTAAGTCGACATATTATTATCCGGAATTGTTTCCGACGAATTTTAATGGAGTTATACAATTAATTTGGATAGATTTGAGTTGTCCGGAGGTCAATTCAAGCAAAAGGGCTATTTTGGAATATCGGCCTAACTTCAAAAAGGTAAGTGTCTTGCTTAACCTCGAGTGGGGGAAATTCCCCTTAGGCATTGAGTCTTATGTGCAACTTGGGTAATTGAAAACCATGTACGCGAGGTGACGAGTACGTACTTGGTTTATATGTGCAAATTTTATGGAGTTAAGGTCTTGAACATATTGTGTAGTAAATTGAATAATGGTTGGCATATATTTAATCATCTACTTGTCGTGCCTAAACCCTTGTTGTTGACTCTGTTGTTATATGACAATGTGATGTGATTGTTATTTGATTATTTATGAAATTTCGTGAATTTGCTGGCTTGATAATTATTGGAATTTAATTCCATTTTGGGATTTTCCCCTCTGCAAATAATTAATTAAACGAGCTTAAGAAGAGGTGTTTATATAACTATTGAAAATTTGATCTTTTATGAAGACTTTGCTTTATGTTGAGTAATTTCTATCTCTATTGATTGTTTTTGGGTGTTATACACATTGTGTGGATCATTTGGCTATGTGCTGTGAAATTAATTGACTTGGTTGTAGCTTTGAAATTTGGTTGTGGCCATTGGGCAAATTGTGATATGAATTGGTTTTGTTATGTTGTGATAATTTCCCGTATAAATTGTTGTGTTGTATGAGTTGTTATTTTGGGGAGATAAAGGTGGCATTTCACCGTTGATGTTATGTGGTTATAAGGGCGGCATTTCACTGTTGTGTTTGTTGGCTATTGATATTGTCTGGGCGGAGCGATAAGGGTGGCTATATGAGCGATAAGGGTGGCAATAGGAGCGATAAGGGTGACTATTGTCAGGGACGATATGTGATGATGTGGGGTTGTGGTGTTGACAATTTTCATGTAATGTTGTGATTTTCTTGTGTTTATTTTTATACCTTGTGCAACTTATCTTGTTGTTAGTAAATTGATAATAATCTGATTTATGTTGAAATTGGAAGCCTGTGGCTATTGCCAGGCGATTTATAAAATAAAATGTGGGCACGAGGTGCCGTGAATTTTGATATGAGATAGGGATATTGGCACGTGAATTGTCCGTGCAGTTATGATATAAAATGTGGGCACGAGGTACTGTGATGAAATGATAATGATATTTGGCACGTGAATTGTCCGTGCAGTTGTGATATGAAATGAGGGCACGAGGTGCCGGGCAAATATGATGATTTAATTATGGGCACGAGGTGCCGTGGAAATATGAAAATGGGCTGAGACCCGTATTTACGAAAAATATGAAAATGGGCTGAGACCCGTATTTTGATGATTTTGAAATGAGGTGTCATGTGGTGACTTTGTAATTGAAAGAATTATATTCAAAATATTTATTTGGAAGGATTTTTACTTAGAAACTATTATATAAAAGAATTGTATTTTGAAAGATATTTATTTGAGGAAATTGTATTTGAAAAGATTTATTGAAAGAATTATATTTGAAAAATAATTATTTGAGAAAATTATATTTGAAAGAGAGTTATCTGGAAGAACTATGTGAAAGACATTTATTTGAAGGGCTTGATTTAATTGGGTGTAATTGTGCTTATTAATTGTTGAGTGATATTAATGGTATTCTTGTTGTCTGTTATGCATATCACTGGTTGTTTTATCCTGCCTTTATTATTATTTGTTTCCTATTATTTTGTATATTATATTGCACAGGTTATTAGACTAGTGAGTGTCTTGACTGTACCTCGTCTCTACTCCATTGAGGTTAGTCTTGATACTTACTGGGCACCGTTGTGGTGTGCTCACTCTACACTTCTGCACATTTTTGTGCAGAGCCAGGTATTGGAGTTATTGGACTTGAGAAGAATTAAAGTGGGATCGTAAGGATTCAAGGTAGAGCTACTTGGTCGTCGCAGTCCCTTGGAGTTTTTCCATTTCATTGTACTGTTAATTTTTAATCAAACAGTATTGTATATTCGGTCCTCGTGATCATTCTATGTATTCAGTTAGAGTTCGTGACTCAGTACTACCAGTCTTGGGAGGTTATATATTGTAATTATTTCCGATGTTAGTTTTGGTTACTTATTTAATTTTTTTTTAAAAAGGCTTCAAAAATGCAATGGAAATCGCCTTAGTACTACCAGTCTTGGGAGGTTGTATATTGTAATTATTTCCGATGTTAGTTTTGGTTACTTATTTAATTAAAAAAAATTGCTTCAAAAATGCAATGGAAATCGGCTTACCTAGTCTCTAAGACTAGGTGCCATCACGACTCCTGTGGTGGGATTTTGGGTCGTGACAATGCACCAGGCAATGCTTCTCAGATTTCATCCTCCACTTACCTAATCAAAATGCACTTTGAAATTAGCAACTCCTATGGACCTATGACGTGGTTTATTGATTTGATTAACCAAGCAAAAATTGATGAGTTTCGGCTTATTCTGTCAGGAAGAAGAACAAAGTAACATTGGTCATCATTACTCGTTAGATAGGAGAATGAGCATCATGCTTCTAAACGTGTGTACTGGGGAGATAAGAATAAAACTAATAGATTCAGAAGAGGATATACCTTCCATAAAAGGGAATTTTAGCTTTTGTTGCATTCTGCTTCAATTGATCGAATGCACCAGCTCTGAATGTATCTGCACACACTAGAGCTGGCTTCCAACCTTTTTTCTGGTGGTAAAAAGCATATTTTGTACATGTTGTAGTTTTTCCAGACCCTGCCCGAAATTACAAATAAATAAGAATACCATCTTGTAATTGAAAAATAAACGAGCTTGTAATTCTTCATTATAATAAAATTAATGCTAGCTCAGGTATTAGCTTTGCTACAATATCATAGAACATAAAACCAAAGTAGAAAATCAAATGAACACACCTTGCAAACCAACAAACATTACAACACTAGGTTTCCCTTTTTTTGGTGTAAATGAAGGCTTCCCAGGGTCCAATATCTTGCACAGCTCATCGAACACAGCCTATACAATTGAAAGAATGCAGTCAATTTCCAGCCTGTAATGAACATGTCTCAACAATTGATATAAAAAAAAGTAAAGAAAAAGAATATTGAACCTTTTGGATGATCCTACGCTTGTTGTGTCCAGCGGCAAGATCATCAAGATTGACAATTTTTTTTATATTTGTGGACATATCGCGGACAAGTTTAAATTGAACATCGGACTGGAGAAGAGCACGTGTGATCTCATTGAGGCATTCGTTAAGGACCTTCTCGTCAATGATTGTGGCATTGCTCATCTGCTGGAGAGCACGCGAGATGCTCCCCCCTAATTGTGCTAACACCATCTTGACGTAGATCTAGAAGCAGATCGATTAACGAAATCAACAAGTAGAACACAGGGCGTTTAAAGGAAATTAGTTCGTGAAATTGATTGGGGATACGTCTTTGGGGAGAAAAATTTGTTAACCGGCGGTAGACTGTCCAACGGTTTACTTATAAGGATATGCTTTGGCGAGAAAGAGGAACGCCGTCTTTGTTGGACCCGGATCCGAGAACTCGAACCAAACCCTCTTGTTTTTGTGGGCCCGGGCTTCAGAATTATTATAAGAACAAAGAATTATTATAAGAACAAAGAAAACTAAAATTGTGATTCAATTAATTGAGTATATGTTTCAAGTGTATTTCAAAATAAATCTTTTATATAATGAATTTTTTTACGATAACAACAACAACAATAACATACCCTTTTGGGGAGGGTAGAGTGTACGCAGACCTTACCCCTACCTTTAAAAGACAGAGAGATTGTTTCCGGAAGACCCTCGGCTCGGGAAGGGGAGAAGGGATGGGTAATAACAAGCAAACCGATCTGACAACCAAAGCAAAAAATACAAACCGAGCAAAAGATAATGCAATCACAAAATCAAAACACAAGACAACAGTTAGTAGTAAAAAGAACAAATACAAGATTAGGGGTACAAATACAAAAACAAAAAAAAACACGAAAGGCACCAAGTGGTGTATCAAAGCTACTGCTACAAACAAGGACAACACTCGACCACCTAACCCTTTACCTTAATTCTGAACCTCCACACCTTCTTATCCATGGTCATGTCCTCAGTGAGCTGGAGCAATGTCATATCTTGTCTAATCACCTTTCCCCAATACTTTTTCGGTCTGCCTCTACCTCTCCATCGACCCTTCCATACTAGCCTCTCATACCTCCTCACCGGAGCATCAGTGTTCGTCCTCTTCACATGTTCGAACCATCTAAGTCTCGTCTCCCGCATCTTGTCCTCCATAGGGCCACACCCACCTTGTCCCTAATAACTTTATTTCTAATTTTATCTAACTTGATATGCTCGCACATCCACCTCAACATCCCCATCTCCGCCACCTTCATCTTCTGTACATGACATGTCTTGACCGGCCAACACTCCGCCCCATACAACGTAGTCGGTTTAACCATCGCTCTATAAAACTTATCTTTAAGTTTTGGTGGCACATTCTTATCACACAAAACACCGGAAGCGAGCCTCCATTTCATCCACCTCGCCCCAATACGATGTGTGACATCCTCATCAATCTCCTTATTCCCGTGTATAATAGACCCAAGGTACTTGAAACTTTCTCTCTTAGGAACAACTTGTGACTCAAGCCTCACCTCTTCGTCCTTTTCCTGAGTCGCGCCACTAAAATTGCACTCCACGTATTCTGTTTTGGTCCTACTCAACTTGAAACCTTTAGACTCCAAAGTTTGTCTCCAAACCTCTAACCTCTCGTTAACATCACAACGCATCTCGTCAATCAGTACAATGTCATTTGCAAACAACATGCACCACGACACCTCCCCTTGAATGTGACGCGTCAGCGCATCGATCGCCAGGGCAAACAGAAATGGGTTGAGGGTTGATCCCTGGTGCAGCCTCATCAGAACCGGAAAGTGTTCTGAGTCCCCTCTCACTATCCTCACCCGAGTCTTAGCACCCTCGTACATGTCCTGAATAGCCCTAATGTATGCAATAGGAATGCCTCTAGCCTCCAAACATCTCCACAACACTTCCCTCAGCACTTTATCGTAAGCCTTCTCTAAGTCGACGAACATTATCTGTAAATCCCTCTTCCTCTCTTTATACTGCTTCATCAACCTCCTAACAAGATGAATAGCATCTTTAATAGAACGCCCCGCATAAATCCTAATTGGTTCTCTGAAAATAAACACAATCCTCCTCACTCTCAGCTCCACCACCCTCTCCCATACTTTCATAGTATGGTTCAGTAGCTTAATACCACGATAGTTGTTGCAATTTTGGATATGTCACGACCCCAATTAACCCTCCGTATAATGTCGTGATGGCACCTAGTCTCTAAGACTAGGTAAGCCTAACAAATTGCGGAATAACATAATAAGAGTCTGGAACTCAAACCTCAAAAAGATGTAATAAATGGAAACTGCACGTCAAAGAACTAAAATCTCCCAAAACCCGGTAGAAACAAGTCACAAGCTTTTAAAAGAAATACTAAGGTCTCTATACATTAGAGTCTACTAAAATAAGGAAAACAACATGATAAGGATAGAGGGGGACTCCGAGGTCTGCGGACGCTGGCAGATGTACCTTGAAGTCTCTGCACACAGGTAGTTCACTGATATCTGGACTGGTAAGAAGTACCTGGATCTGCACAAAAAGATGTGCAGAAGCATAGTATGAGTACACCACAACGGTACCCAATAAGTGTCAAGCCTAACCTCGGTAGAGTAGTGACGAGGTCAGGCCCTACTGGAAATAATAGAAAAATTAAGACAGAGGATATAATAATATAATGAAATAACTGTGGAGTGAACAACACAGCAAATAGAGGTAAACAACAGGGGCGCTCCCTAGATACCGTCTCGTAGTCCCAAAAGTAAATGCTCAACAGAGGATCTTCCGAGATACCGTCTCATAGTCCCAAAAGTAAATATGTAAGGGGATCTCCCGAAGTACCACCTCGTAGTCCCAAAGTAAATATGCAATACTGGGAGATCTCCCAAGGAACCACCTCGTAGTCCCAAAGTAAATATGTTGTACAATGAGATCTCCCGAGAAAACGCCTCGTAGTCCCAAAATAAATATGCAGCAGGTAATAGGAGGAACAATAAATTTTTAGCCAGGAATCTTACAGTTAAAGATTTAAATCAAATCGAGGAAAAACATGTAATTCAGCTAAGCATGTTCCACATATTGCAAGTAAGAGTTAAGGCACGTAGACATGTGATACTAGGCTAATCATGATCACTACATATACTAAGGCAACTCAGTTAAAGAATTTAAAAGAAGATTACTTATCCAGAACCGATATTTCCAAATTTAGCCCGTATACGCGCTTGTCACCTCGCGTACACGACGCTCACATATCACAAAATATTACAACAGTATCAAATCCTAGGGGATTTTCCCCACGTAGGGTTAGACAAGCCACTTGCCTTGAATCACGCTCAATCAGTCAAGTAGAATGCCTTTCCCTCGATTTTCCAACTCTGATCAGCTCAAATCTAGTCATAATTAATTCGATTCAGTCAATACAAATTATAGGAATAAATTCCATATGAAAATACAAATATTTCAACAAAAATTCGAAATTTAACTCAAAAATTACTCGTAGGGTCCATGTCTCGGAACCCGATAAAAGTTACAAAATATGAACGTCCATTCAACTACGAGTCCAACCATACCAAAATTATCCAAATCCGATATCAACTCGACCTCTAAATCATCAAATCTTATTTCCAAATTCCTATGTCCAAATCCCCGATTTACACCTCAAAAACACGTAATCTAATCGGATTATTCGATGATAATTCAATATTATAGAGTACCAATGATCACAAATGACTTAACTCAAGTTTTCCCGTGAAAACCTTGCTCAAAATCGCCAGCCCGAGCTTGAAATGCCCAAAAATGGCAAAAACTCAGAACCCCTCTGTTTTTGTACTGTCCAGGGGTTTCCGCTTCTGCGAGATTTTTAGCCGCATTTGTAGTCTCGCAGATGCAAGAATTCCTTCACTTTTGCGGACACGAAGTCCACTTCTATGGACTCGCATCTATGAGAAGTTGTCCGCTTCTGCGAAGCCGCCTAGCGCCCCCCATTTCTGCTTCTGCAATCAAACCTTCGCAGGTGCGACGCCGCTTCTGCGGACCACCCGTCCGCACCTGTGACCACTGCCTCACCAACCCCCCATCCGCTTCTGCGCTTTCCATGCTCGCTTTTGCGAGCTCGCACCTCTGAGCCAATTTCCGCAGGTGCGATTGCATAAGATGGCAGAAACTTTCACATTTTCTTCTAAGTCTGAATTCGATTCGTTAACCATCGAAACTCACCCGAGGCCCCCGGGACCTCAACCAAATACACTAACAAGTCCTAAAACATCATACGAATTTAGTCAAGCTTTCAAATCACGTCAAACAATGCTAAAACCACGAATCATACCCCCAATTCAAGCCTAATGAATCGTGAAATTTCAAATTTCTACAAACGACGCCGGAACCTACCAAATCACGTCCGATTGACCTCAAATTTTGCAAACAAGTCATAAATGACATAACATACATATTCAAATTTCCAGAATCAGATTTTGACTCCGATATCAAAATGTCAACCCCTCGGTCGAACTTCCCAAAAATTTAACTTTCGCCATTTCAAGCCTAATTCCACTACGGTCCTCCAAATAATTTTCTGGACACGCTTCTAAGTCCAAAATCTCCATACAGAGCTACTGGAATCATCAAAACTTTATTCCGGGGTCGTTTACACATAAGTTGATATCCGGTCACTATTTCAACTTAAACTTTAAACCTTGGAACTAAGTATTTCAATTTATTCCAACACCTCACCGGACCCGAACCAATCACCCTAGAGAGTCACATAACAATTGTAAAGCATAAATAGAGCAGTAAATGGGGGAACATGGTTGTAATACTCAAAATGATCGGCCGGGGCGTTACATTCTCCCCCTCTTAAATAAACGTTCTTCCTCTAACGGGTTTAGAATTGTACCTGGAGTGATGAAAAGATGAGGATAACGGATGTGCATATCATACTCGATCTCCCAAGTCACCTCCTCGACCGGATGACCCCTCCACTGTACTTTTACTGAAGCAATGCTCTTCGATCTCAACTTTCTAACATGTCTGTCCAAAATAGCCACCGGTTCCTTAACATAAGATAGATCATTGTCCAATTGGACTAAGCTGAAGTCTAACACATGAGACGGATTGCCATGATACTTCCGGAGCATGGAAACATGGAACACTGGATGAACTGCAGTGAGATTACCTAGGGCTCAACTTGCCCTTCTTCCCAAATCTCATAACACCCTTCATGGGTAAAACCCGGAGCAAAACCCGCTCACCAACCATGAATGCAACATCACGAACCTTCCGGTCCGTATAACTCTTTTGTCTAGATTGGGTTGTACGAAGTCGATCTTGAATCAATTTAACCTTTTCCAAAGAATCTTGAACCAAGTCCGTACCTAATAGCATAGTTTCACCCGGCTCGAACCAACCCACTGGAGACCGGCACTGCCTATCATACAAGGCATCATACGGTGCCATCTGAATACTCGACTGATAACTGTTGTTATAAGTAAACTCTGCAAGTGGCAAGAACTGATCCCAAGCACCCACAAAATCTATCACACACGCGCGAAGCATATCTTCCAATATCTGAATAGTGTGCTCGGGCTGTCCGTCTGTCTCAGGGTAAAATGTTGTACTCAACTCTACCCGAGTATCCAACTCACGTTGTACGACCCTCTAGAACCGTGACGTAAACTGCGTACCCCGGTCAGAGATGATAGATACTGGTACGCCATGAAACCTAACGATCTTGGGAATATAAACCTGAGCCAGCTGCTCCGAAGGGTAAGTAGTAACCACATGAATGAAATGAGCCGACTTGGTCAATCTATCCACAATTACCCAAACTGCATCGAACTTCCTCTGAGTTCGTGGGAGACCAACAACAAAATCCATAGTGATCCACTCCCATTTCCATTCTGGAATCTCTAGCTTCTGAAGCAATCCACCCTATTGCTGATGCTCATACTTCATATGCTAGCAATTTAGGCACCGAGCTACATATTCCACTATGTCTTTCTTCATCCGCCTCCACCAATAGTGTTGTCTCAAGTCCTGATATATCTTTACAGCACCCGGATGAATGGAGTACCGCGAACTGTGAGCTTCCTAGAGAATCAACTCACGTAAACCATCTATATTAGACACACATAGCCTGCCCTGCATCCGTAATACACCGTCATCTCCAATCGTGACTTCCTTAGCATCACCGTGCTGAATTATGTCCTTAAGGACAAGCAGATAGGGGTCATCATACTGACGCTCTCTGATACGATCATAAAGAGAAGACCGAGAAACCACACAAGCCAAAACTCGGCTCGGCTCAGAAACATCCAATCTAACAAACTGGTTGGCCAAGGTCTGAACATCCAAGGCTAAAGGCCTTTCTACTACAGGTAAGTATGCTAAGCTTTCCAAACTCTCCGCTTTATGACTCAAGTCATCGACCACCACATTTGCCTTCCCGGGATGATAGAGAATGGTGATATCATAATTCTTAAGCAACTCCAACCATCTCCGCTGCTGTAAATTAAGATCTTTCTATTTAAACAGATGTTGTAGACTCCGGTGATCAGTATAAACCTCACAATGGACACCGTACAGATAATGCCGCCAAATTTTTCAGGCATGAATAATAGCTGCTAACTCAAGGTCGTGGACCAGATAATTTTTCTCATGTATCTTTAACTGTCTAGACGCATAGGCAATCACCTACCGTCTTGCATTAACACTGCGCCGAGACCAATACGTGACGCATCACAATACACAGTATAAGATCCTGAACTTGTAGGTGACACTAATACTGGGGGCCGTAGTCAAAGCTGTCTTGAGCTTTTGAAAGCTCTCCTCACATTCCTCGGTCCACCTGAACGGAGCACCCTCCTGGGTCAATTTAGTCATAGGTGCAACAATAGAAGAAAAATCCTATACAAATCGACGATAATAGCCTGCTAAACCAAGGAAACTCCGGATCTCAGTTGCTGATGACGGTCTGGACCAACTCTACACTGCTTTAATTTTCTTCGGATCTACCTTGATCCCTTCGCACGAAACTATATGACCCAAAAATCCCACTAAATCAAGCCAGATTTCACACTTTGAAAATTTTGCATATAACTTTCTCTCTCTCAAAGTCTGAAGCACAGTCCTCAGGTGCTACCCATGACCTTCCCGGCTCCGGGAATACACCAGAATGTCGTCAATAAACACAATGATGAAGGAATCAAGATAGGGCTAAAATACACTATTTATTAAGTACATAAATGATGTTGGGGCATTGGTCAGCCCAAAAGACATCACAAGGAACTCGTAATGACCATACCGAGTCCTGAAAGCAGTCTTCGGGATATCTGGATCACAAATCTTCAACTGATGATAGCCTGAACGTAAGTCGATCTTAGAGAACAATCTGGCACCCTGAAGCTGATCAAATAGGTCATCAATACGTGGCAATAGATACATGTTCTTCACTTTGAGCTTGTTCAACTACGGTAATCAATACACATCCACATAGAACCATCTTTCTTCTTCACAAATAAGACAGGAGCACCCCAAGGCGATACACTATGCCGAATGAATCCCTTATCAAGCAACTCTTGTAACTGCTCTTTTAATTCTTTCAAATCTACCGGGGCCATACGATATGGTGGAATAGAAATGGGCTGAGTTCCCGGTAACAAATCAATTCCAAAGTCAATATCCTTGTCGGGTTGTATACCCGGAAGATCCATTGGAAATACATCAGGAAAATCCCTTACTACAGGAACTGACTCCACGGTAGGAGTATCAATACTAACATCTCTCACATAGGCCAGATACACATCACACCCATTCTCAACCATTCTTTGAGCCTTAAGAAATGAAACAACACTGCTAGGAACATGATCCAAGGTACCTCTCCACTCTAGCCGCGGTAGATCTGGCATAGCCAACGTCACCGTCTTGGAGTAATAATTAAAAATAGCGTGATAGGGCGACAACCACTCCATGCACAAAATAATATCGAAATCCACCATACTGAGCAATAATAAATCAACTCTAGTCTCAAAACCACTGATAACAATCAAACACGACCGATACATGCGGTCAACAATAATATATTCACCCACGGGTGTAGATACATAAACAGAAGAACTCAAAGAATCAAGGGATACGCCCAAATATGAGGCAACATAAGATGACACATAATAAGTGGAGCCTGGATCAAATAAGACTGATGCATCTCTATGACAGACCAGAATAATACATGTGATAACAGAATCGGATGCAACTGCCTCCGTCCTAGAAGGAAGGGCATAATATCTGGCCTGGCCTCCCCCTCTAGGGCGACCTCTACCTGTCCGACGTCCACCTCTAGTTGGCTATGCAAGTGGAGTGGTAACTGGAGCAGTAATCATGGCCTGAAAAGCCTGAGGGCCCTGTGGAATAGGAGGAGCCTGCTAAATATGTAGAGGTGCACCCCTCTTGAATCTAGGGCAATCCCTCACCATATGACGAGTGTCACCACACTCAAAACAAGCTCTCAGAGGACGTGGCTATTATGACTGGCTCGGGCCTGATCGACTAGACTGATCGCTGAAAGCACTCCTTACAGGAGGTACACTAGATACTGGCAGTGCATAATAAGGATCCTGGAGCCTAGGAATAGCCGGAGTACCGATGGCGGCTGGAAGTGCTGAATGAACAAGATGGCTCCCACAACCCTACCTTGACGAGCTGTAGATGGGGCACGAGAACTGTTATACGTACCAGAATCTCGGGGTCTCGTAGCTTTCCTCTCTTCTCTTTTTCGGATCCGCATACCCTTCAATCTCCTAGCAATAGAAACCACCTGCTGGTATGCGATGTCCATCTCCAACTCTCGGGCCATACCGAATCTGATACTAGGGTGGAGCCCCTCAATAAATCGGACCATCTCTCGAACAGTAGCAACCAAGGCTGGTGTATGCCTAGCCAAATCACTGAATCGGATCGCATACTCTGACACGGTCATAGAACCCCAGCGCAGCTACTCAAACTCTGCGCGCCATGCATCTCTAAGACTCTGAGGAACATACTCCCTCAAGAACATATCTCAAAATTGAGTCCAAGTAAGTGAAAATGCCTCAACCAGACTATCCAACTTGTATGCCCGCCACCACTGGTAGGACGTTCCTCTAAGATGGAATGCCTTGAAAGAACACGACCCTGAGCATCCTCTGAAGCTAAATCGGTGAAAGTGGGAGGGTGGTACTTCTTGTACCTCTCGAGCCTGAGTTGCTCCCCCTCCGAAACTGTTGCCCTAGCCTCGGGCCGAACAGGGACAACTGGTTACACTGGTATAACCTCTGGAGCAGGGTCAACTTGGGAACGTGGCTCTGGGGTACGGGCGACGGGAGTCTGTGCTCCTCCCCCGACCTGAGATGTAGCAGGAGCAAGTGGAATTAACCTTGCCTGAGCTAGAGTGCCAAACATGCTCAGAAACTAGGCAAGACTCTCCTGAAGTGCAAGGGCAGTAACATGCGTCTCAGGTGCTTGCCCTCCAACTGGAGCTACAGCTCGTGCAGGTGCTCTGGCTGCACTACGTGGTCTTCCTCGGCCTCTACCCCGGCCTCTTATGGCTCTAACAGGGGGCGTGAGTATCTGATCATCGGATCCAGTTATGTGTGTCCTCACCATCTGTGAGAGAATAGAAAGACAAGAGTTTAGAACTTCGAAGTCAACAAATGCGCACGATAAGGAATCAAAGAAGTGAAGATTTTCCTAACAGTTCCATAGCCTCCTGAAGATAAGTACAGGCGTACCGATCCGCGAGACTCTACTAAACCTGCTTGTGACTCATAACACCTATGAACCTAGAGCTCTGATACCAACTTGTCACGATCCCAATTCACCCTCCGTAGGATGTCGTGATGGCACCTAGTCTCTAAGACTAGATAAGCCTAACAAATTGCAGAATAACATAATAAGAGTCTGGAACTCAAACCTCAAAAGCTGTAATAAATGGAAACTGCAAGTCAAAGAACTAAAATCTCCCAAAACCCGGTAGAAATAAGTCACAAGCTTCTAAGAGAAATACTAAGGTCTCTATATATCAGAGTCTACTAAAATAAGGAAAACAACATGATAAGGATAGAGGGGGACTCCGAGGTCTGCGGACGCTGGCAGATGTACCTTGAAGTCTCTGCACACAGGTAGTTCACTGATATCTGGGCTGGTAAGAAGTATATGGATCTGCATAAAAAGATGTGCAGAAGCATAGTATGAGTACACCACATCGGTACCTAGTAAGTGCCAAGCCTAACCTCGGTAGAGTAGTGACGAGGTCAGGCCCTACTGGAAATAATAGAAAAATTAAGACAGAGGATATAATAATATAATGAAATAATTGAGGAGTGAACAACACAACAAATAGAGGTAAACAACAGGGGCGCTCCTGAGATACCGTCTCGTAGTCCCAAAAGTAAATGCTCAACAAGGGATCTCCCGAGATACCGTCTCGTAGTACCAAAAGTAAATATGCAAGGGGATCTCCCGAGGTACCACCTCGTAGTCCCAAAGTAAATATGTAGTACATGGGGATCTCCCAAGGAACCGCCTCATAGTCCCAAAGTAAACATGCAGTACATGGGGATCTCCCGAGGAAACACCTCGTAGTCCCAAAATAAATATGCAGCAAGTAATCGGAGGAACAACAAATTTTCAACCAGGAATCTTACAGTTAAAGATTTAAATCAAATCGAGGAAAAACAGGTAATTCAGCTAAGCATGTTGCACATATTGCAAGTAAGAATTAAGGCACGTAGACATGTGATACTAGGCTAATCATGATCACTACATATACTAAGGCAACTCAGTTAAAGAATTTAAAAGAAGATTACTCAGCAAGAACCTATATTTTCAAATTTAGCCCGTGTACGCGCTCGTCACCTCGCGTACACGACGCTCACATATAATAAAATGTTACAACAGTATCAAATCCTAGGGGAATTTCTCCCACGCAGGGTTAGACAAGCCACTTACCTCTAATCATGCTCAATCAGTCAAGTAGAATGCCTTTCCCTCGATTTTCCGCTTCTGCGATCGAACCTTCGCAGGTGCGACGCCGCTTCTGTGGACCACCCGTCCGCACCTGCGACCACTGCCTCACCAGCCCCTCGTCCGCTTCTGCGCTTTCCATGCTCGCTTTTGCGAGCTCGCACCTGCGAGCCAATTTCCGCAGGTGCGATTGCATCAGATGGCAGAAACTTTCAAATTTTCTTCTAAGTCAGAATTCGATCCGTTAACCATCTGAAACTCACCCGAAGCCCCCGGGACCTCAACCAAATACACCAACAAGTTTTAAAACATGATATGAACTTAGTCGACCCTTCAAATCACGTCAAAACAACGCTAAAATCACGAATCATACCCCAATTCAAGCCTAATGAACTTTGAAATTTCATATTTCTATAAACGACGCCGGAACCTATCAAATCACGTCCGATTGACCTTAAATTTTGCACACAAGTCATAAATGACATAACATACCTATTCAAATTTTCAGAATCAGATTTCTACCCCGATATCAAAAGGTCAACCCCCGGTCAAATTTCCCAAAAATTCAACTTTCGTCATTTCAAGCCTAATTCCACTACGGTCCTTCAAATAATTTCCGGATATGCTCCTAAGTCCAAAATCACCATACGGAGCTATTGAAATCATCAAAATTTTATTCCGGGGTCATTTACTCATAAGTCAATATCCTGTCACTATTTTAACTTAAACTTTAAACCTTGAAACTAAGTATTCTAATTTATTCTAAAACCTCATCGGACCCGAACCAATCACCCCGACGAGTCACATAATAACTGTAAAGTATAAATAGAGCAGTAAATGGGAAAACGGGGTTGTAATACTCAAAATGACCGGTCGGATCGTTATAGAATATCCCCCTTGTTCTTATACAACAGGACTATTGTACTCCATCTCTATTCCTCGGGCATCTTCTTCGTCCTAAAAATGACATTGAATAGCCCAGTTAGCCATTCCAAGCCCGCTCTACCCACGCTCTTCTAGAATTCTACCGGAATTTTGTCTGGCCCGGTCGCTCTCCCCCGCTCATCTTACGCATATCCCTCTCTACCTCCGCAACTTAATACGCCTGCAATACCCAAAGTCCTGACGACTCTCAGAGTTTTCTAAGTCCCTCAGCATAATGTTCCTATCCCCCTCCTCGTTCAGGAGTTTATAGAAGTATGCCTGCCATCTTTGTCGAACCAGAGCCTCGTCCAACAACACTCTACCTTTCTCATCCTTGATGCACTTCACTTGGTCCAGGTCACGGGCCTTCCTCTCTCGCACTTTGGCTAACCCGTACAACTTTTTGTCCCCTTCTTTGCCTCCAAGTTCTTCATACAAGCGCTTAAATGAGGCAGTCTTGGCCACAGTAACTGCTAACTTTGCTTCCTTCTTAGTCACCTTATACCGTTCCATGTTCGTCCTCTCTTTATCCTCGTCCTTGCTTTTCACAAGCTTCAAATAAGCTACTTTCTTGGCTTTCACTTTACCTTGGACCTCAGTGCTCTACCACCAGTCCCCTTTGCGGCCACCAGACGGGCCCTTCGAGACCCCTAATATCTCCCTAGCGGCCTCCCTAATACAATTCACAGTCGCGGTCCACATACAACTCGTATCCCCACTACTCCTCCATGCCCCCATAGTTAGAAATTTATCCCCAAACTTCTGGGCACTGACCTCAGTCAAAGCGCCCCACTTAATCATAGGAAGACCATACATAACCCTCTTTCTATGCTTCCTCCTAATCTCCAAATCCATGACCAAGAGCTTATGCTAGGTCGTGAGGTTCTCACTCGGGATAACCTTGCAATCCGCGCACAGACCTCTATCCGACTTTTTGAGTAGTAGATAATCAATCTAGGTCTTGGCTGCCGAACTTTGAAAAGTAACCAAGTGGTCCTCCTTCTTCGGGAAACTCGAGTTATCAATTACCAAATCAAACGCCTTAGCAAAATCCATAATTACCAGCAGGAATTTATGATAATGTTTTCGAAATACGAGAGATACATGTGAAAATAGTAAAATAACATAATTTGATATAATAAAAAAAATTAATAAAAAATTCTTATGTAATCCTATTTGATATCAAAAAAATAATAACATTATATCATGATAGACAATAAGATGATATTCTAGTACTTGATACTTATATTTTATCAGGAAATTTTGTGATATTTCATGTTTCAGAGATTTGAAAATTGGATATTTCAAAATCTAATTCTCTTATGTAATAAATTTGTAAAAAGGAATATTTATTCTCTTTGTTGTTTTTATTTCATAAATTACTCAATCTGTTTCATTTTATTATGTTTTAGAAAAGGCAGAATACATAATTTACCCCCCGGAACTATGGACCAAATCCCTACGACACACCTTTTGGGAACAAAAATCATCTTACATATTCAACCTTTTCCGAGTGTGTCTAATACACACCTCTTTAGTGTTTGACCACTTTTTTCTCAGCAAGTGTAGTCACACACTAATAATAATGTGACACGTGTGATTAACCTTTTTGTAAAATATAAAAAATACTTGAAATTATAATTATATCCTAATTGCCAAAATAATCTTCCATCTTCTTCATCTTCCCCAAGCTATACCACCATGTCTGCCAACCCTCCAAACCGAAACACTGATGCAAAAAGGAAAAAAAAATCACTACCTCATCCTACCACATTTAAGACCCACCACCCAACCGTATAAATTTCCCGCTAATCTTCATTTTCTTTGCCACATTCAACACCCCAACAGTTTAAATTTACTATACTCTCTATTTTTTTGCCACATTCAACATTCCACCCATTTAATTATAAAACTCAAATTTGTCTGTGCTATAGTTTTGGAAACTGGTGGTGTCTCTTCTAGTTCATGAGATCATAGACAAGGACTCCATATCAAGGTTGTTAGAGAGAAAAAAATAAAACCCGATTGGGATTAATCTGTATCTAGTTTATCAAAACTATAAAAGAGCAGCCATTCTAGGATTACATCACCTTCCTTATTATTTCAAGAAGCTAATCTAAATCTGAAAAACAATTGTCAATTTGAAGAATTTGAATCACGAGTCATAACCAAAGTACATTGGTATTCAAATATGGAAACTCTGGTTCTTTCTATTTTCTCGTTCCCCTTTAGATCTTGGGGAAAAAATCTGGCGGGGTGGTTGTGGTGTTGTGATGGAAGAACTTGGGAAAGAATTGATGGAATCTTTTTAAAAAATAAAAAAAATAGAAAATAAAAAATCTGCACAAATGGTTTCCAAATGACGCTTTAGATATAAAATTTTAACTCTTCACTCGCCTCTTATGCGTGTAAATCACGAGTGTAAAAGTAGTGTGTATTTTATTTTCTCTTTAATAACTTTATTGTATTTCATGATATATTTAGGATCACGTACTAAAAGACTTTTTCTTATTTTCACTTAAAAATGAACAGGAGAAAGCAAAATATGTAACTTTTAATTTGCTTATTCAATTTGTAGTTTAATTATTTAAGAAAAATATATATTTTTAGCTGCTCCAAAAAATAATGACCGATATATATATGAATATTTTATAAATTTTTCGACTAGAAAACGCAATTAATTTCTACCGATTGACGTGTTTTGAATTTTTGCCCTTAATTTTATTGAGAGGTAAAAGGAGAAAAGGAAGCCAGCTCTTTTGCCCATTGGATGAGGAGTTAAATTTCTGTGGCTATTGTGTAAGAGTTTCAGTTGCCATTGGAGGACATGGAGGCTGCCGCATTGCAAGCTACAAAATTTCCGGCGACATGTTCCGCCTCAACCTCAATGTCGTCTCTTCAGCCGCCGTCTGCATCCGTTGGATTCCTCGTTCCAAAATCTTTCAGAATGATTTCCTCCTTTAAGACTCCCATAATTGCCCGAGCTTCCGACCCCAAAACTGACCAACCAAATCTCAGCACTGATGAACCTGGCTTTCCTTTCCTACCACAGGTTATACCCCCAGTCCCTCCCGTCAATTAACTTTTCGTTTGATCACGATTTTCACAAGCATTTTGGCAATATTTTCAAATTCTTAACGAGTAATTTTTTGTATTATTATTTACATACTACTACTCACTTGTGAGGTCGTTTTTGAAATTTTATGACAAGCAGGAGGATTTGAACTTCTTATTAAAACTGGGAGTCGGTTCGGTCGCCGGAGGAGCTGCAATAAAGTACGGAAGCGTTATTTTCCCAGAGATAACAAGACCAAATATTTCATTGGCTCTCTTTATGATATCAGCTCCGGTGGTTATTTCCGCTGTGCTCTTATTTTTGCAAAGTCGTGCTGATTCAAAAGAGTAAAAATGAGGGTCATTTTTGGATGAACAAGCAATCTCTTGGACCGTACCAAAACGGAAAGTCTAGGGAGTGGACGTTAGGAGCTCTAGACCAATTGTTTTATCAGTCGATGAGATATTATTTAGTTCGCTTAATCTTGTGGTTTCTTTTTTCAGTGTAAAGCATGCGTGGTGAAACTCTGTAACCAACAATTGGACGTTGGGAATGCAATTATTACAGTGATGCCTTTTAATTTTAACACCGAGTTGGGGAACTATATACTCAATATTCATGTCTTTATGTAACACTGATAAGTCTACGTAATTTACAACTAGGCAGGATATCCGCAAAAGAAATCACTAGTTCATGCTTTATCAATGATGATTTATTTGGGTTTTAGACATTAATCCACCTCGTATATTTGCACTGGAGATATATGCCTGGACATCGTAACACAAACTCCTGTGGCTGTGACATGAATAATCTGCAACAATGCAAAGATAATTATCGGTATTTCACATTTATGTCCTGTGGAGTACTAGTATGGTGAGGGAAATACAAACATTTTTCATAATCGCAAACATTCCCTTTTCGGATTGATGAGTGTTGTGTTTCTCACGACACATTTTTTTAAAAGGACAAAGATAGAAGCAAATAGCAATCTACCTCCATTAAGATAAAAGGAAATCCAAAATGCTCCGACTTTTCTTCGTTTCTAGTAAATGCTTGTGACATACAAAATTTCTTACATAATAATTTAGCTGTTAGAATCCAACTCATGGACCTGTTTGAGGTGGAGAAGAAGTATTGCCAGAATTTACAAGGGCGAAGAATCAGGTTTCCTAAAATAAAATAGGGTGGCTGGATTCAATTTCTCGGGCAGAATCAACAAAAAGTTATTCTAAGAAATAAAGCGCCGCAAGATCCTCTAGAGGCTATTCTGAGGATCATAAAATTCAATGCCACTGCTGTATAAAGAGGATTGTATGAAGCAGTATCCCATAAATGAGGATTACAGGTTGTCTCTTAACCACTTTAGTGCACCATTCACGACAGACCTGTGATCACAAACCTTTACTTATGAGCAAGAAATATTGGAAACAGGAACAAAATTAGAGCGCTTGAATTTTAAAGGAAAATAAACCAAAACGTGGATAAGATCAATTATTTCAGAATTAAGGCGAATCTAATAAGAAGTGTCAGGGATGGTGCAAATTTTAGTGGTAAACCAAAAAAGTCCAACATCGAGCTAAAATATACGCCTATAAGTAAATTGTCATTCTACCGGGGCTCTGTGAATGTAAATAATGTCTATTTTCTAGCACGTTTGCTCAATTCATACAGAAAAATCACTTATATGGTTAATGATCATGGGCTCTACCCATGGTTTTACACCGCAAAAAGGTGATTTCCATGGTTCTAACAACATACGAATCTTTCACGTGAAGGCTAAATTACTAAGAAGTAAATACTTTCCAAGAAAAATCCTAATTAAAGAGTAATGTCAAGAAATTTACCCAGCAAAATCTGTTAACTTCTTCAATGGATCATCTTGATCTTCTGATGACTCATCGGTTTTTGCTGTACTTGAATCTGAATCTACTGGAGTTTCTGTAGTTTTAGCTGCAAAGAAGAAAAACATGGGTCAATTCTTATGCTAGAGGAATGGACCGACTATAAATGAGATATTCATTTTGACACCAAAGTGCCATGGCTTTTGGTTTACTCAACCTGATTATAATGTTCCTACATGGCTACATTTAGAGCAACAGGTGTTTCCCTTTTGAGTGAGGAGAATTTCTAACCTTTGACACGGAGAGTTCATTCAGAACATGATTTTCTTATCCTCGGAGTGAAAAGTACTTTTTTGGGACAGT
This sequence comes from Nicotiana tomentosiformis, assembly GCF_000390325.3. Classification (NCBI taxonomy): domain Eukaryota; kingdom Viridiplantae; phylum Streptophyta; class Magnoliopsida; order Solanales; family Solanaceae; genus Nicotiana; species Nicotiana tomentosiformis. Next base: position 131,182,277 of record NC_090814.1, on the reverse strand, counting down.
TGTATAGAGGAAGGGTTCTGACACCTGACTGTAGTTCCTAATCAAGTGCTCTATATTATTTCCGAAGCACCCTCAAAAAAGGATTTCCTTTCCCACTAATATTCTAGGTTAAGAAAACGTGAAGGAGCATTTATATAGTATGGGGTGGAATCAATTACTTCATTTCTCAATTCACAAGTAATAATATATTCCTCTTGTTCTCCATATTTTGATTTTTGCATCAGTTTTGGACCCGTTTGGCCATGAGTTTTGCCAAAATAAATTTGGGATTTATTTGGCAAACACATGTTTGGCCATAGATTTTGCCCACATTTTGGCAAAATCCCAAATCCTAAATCCTAAATCCTAAATCCTAAATCCCAAAATCACCTCAATTGCTGATTTTGGGCCAAAACATGACCGTTACATTTTTTAAAATTTTTAAATATTACCCTAAACTTTTATAGTTTGTAAAAGAGCCCACATTTATTACGACCAACTAAATATTTGATGAATATGCTCCCTTATCAGCTCAATCCTTTGTGCATCTTACTTTTGCTTCTGATTTGTAGGCTAAATGGCTTTCTGAATACTCATATCAGTTAACTTTTTCTTTTTAATTAGGAGCCGTAATTCTCTAATGGGATTTCATTGTAATTAATGATTTATATAGTTCATTATAAAAATGATAATTTTGTACCAAACTTATTTACGTTCAGGACTATGGTTTGTGATAATGGTACTATTGGGTATTTGTGATAGTTTTTCGAACTTACGGGGTATAAGTCATGTTTCATGTTTTTTCAAATAAAAAGTGAAATATGTTTTGAAAAATCATGTCCAAACACATTTTCATCTTCAAACCAAACTTCACCCAAATCAGATTTTTCAAAACAAATTTGGGACTCTATGGCCAAACGCTACAAATTTCCAAGTCAAACGTAGTGATTGATCTTGGGGTGTTTAAGTGACTATCCAAATACCACGCTTCCTGCTGTTGCTGTTAAAGTAGCCAAAACCTATAACTGAACTTGCAAATGATTCATATTTATCAATAGCATCGCTTGCTGAACAGATGACCCAGGTCTAGTTCGAGACAAGATAAGAGGTAGCATTTATTAGGAAGGATATCTACCCTCAGCCAAACAAGTGAAAAATCACAACCCAGTATTCATTATCTCTACCATTCATGTATAGAGAATTGAGGAAATGATGAATCAAGAAGTAGTCATATACCAGTTGGCTGAACTGTTGCTCGAGGTTTTGTACGAATGCTTGATGTCTTATTTAGGGATGCAAGTTCTTCAAGCAATTCACGCTCCTTCACACTGCAAAATAAAGAAGAACCAAGTAGATAAGAGAACTGACATGTATAATTAGTTCATCATCTACAACTTAACACTTGCACACCTGATGCGTTTTGGTATGCTAACTTTAATCGTGAACAAATGATCACCACGTATTGATGGCTTATTCAGCTTCGGTGCACCTTTCCTTGCCAAGACAAGCACATCACCAGGTTGAGTGCCTGGAGGAATCTGGAGATCGGTCATCCCTTCCACTGTTTTAACCTGACGAAAACATCAGGAGAAGCAAAATCACTAAGAAATATGATGTCAATAAAGGCAATTGAAGGAAGGGCAAACTGAGGTGGCCTTTAGAGATGCCAGGGGTTAGTTCTTTCTCTCACACCTTCTTTTCCCTTTTTCACCAAGGAAGAAAGACTAATCTTCCAAGCGGACAAACATAGAATATAGAAAGATCTCATCATATGGCAGGAGAAGTTGAGTACAGTACTATCATGCATTTGTTGTGTGAAGAAATTTAAAAACTTGTGAAACTTTCAGAATCTTGTATTCATTTCTGTTTTATATTTCAAGTAGATGTACCTAGCCCCTGTAGGAACCCCCCGGATCTGATAGGGGAAATTTCTTGAAAGAGGCTCATTTGAAAGGAGCAAGCACCAAGTCTATGAGAACCAATTTGGGTTCATACTAAAGTATCTGAATTTCTATTTTTCTGATTCACCAAAAACATATGGATCTAGGCTCTTAAACAATACTTCCGCACATGCTTTATCTTGAGGATACCACAATTATTTACAGTGAGACAATTATAGTAGCGGTATAGAGACATAACGCTATAGTGCATCATTATCTTATTTCACATTCTTATCAGAATATGACGGGAGTCAAGGGAAAAATCATGTTAATATTTACCTTAACAACAGCCCCAAGTATAGCATCTAGATAACCAACTGAAACTGTTGAAATAAGATTTATGCCATCTCTTTGGATCTCAGGTATCTCTTCAATGTCAAGATAAACAAAAAGATCTCCAGGCGGGGCCCTGCAAAACAAAGACAAAGATCAATAAACAACCTGAGCTATAAGTTCTCAATCTCAATTTGTATATGAACATCTAACAAGTGATGGAGTCGTGTCTCAGAATTCACATTAAAGGTTTATATCTTTCCCTTTTCTTATATATGATTAGCATATTCACATTTGACAATGTAAAGGCCAACAGAAGAGTACTACGCGATTGCATAACAAATGATAGGACAGATCTATTAGGCTATTGGATCTCTTGGCAAATTATCACATCCGACAGAAAGTGCAAATAACACACATAGAAGACAAAATGAAATGGCCCCCTGAGATGGTTATCCTATCCTTTTTAGACCTCCATGTGCACCAGCCCGGAGGTTCCACACCATGATGATTCAAGATGTTAGAAGAAGACGAGGTAGACCTAAAATCACATATAAGGAAATTTTCTCAAAGATCTAGCATCTCTAGCAATCTGTGCAGACTTAGACGACTTAGAGAATAATAAAACAAAAATGGAAGCAAAAGGTCCATATAGGCGATACAAAGTATTTGGAATTAAATCTTACTCATGTTTGTACACTTACTTTAGGTCCAATATTTGTAGGAGTCTTTTTAAAATGATTAGAGATTTATATATTACGAAGGAGCTATGTTGCTCGGATCCTCCAAAAATATCGTCACACCAGCGTCGGTCCTCCAAAAATAATGCATCTTTTGAGAATATGAGACGAATGCTGTAATATTTTTGGAGGATTTGAGCAACATAGTCAGGGACTAAGGAGTATTTGTTGAATACTCATCCGGACGTGCTAGTTCTAATGAAAGAATGTCACTTGCATTCCTCACATGTCCAAACAGCAACAGGGAACCCCTATATTTCCCAAGATCGTGACATCACTTTGACAGAAATGCCCCACTGATTGTGTAGAACAACTAAAATTAAACACACTATAATACACTCTTAATCTGAAATCATCGTAATAGCAATGAAAAGCCTCATCTTTTATCTTCTCCTAACCCAACCCAACCCAACCCTTTTTTAAATCAACCTGGTATTTGACAGATGGAATTTGGACAATTATAAGCATGGTTGAATGGAAATAGTGAGCATAAGTTTAAGAAGGGTAGCTCAAACTTTTTGTCTCTTATTCTCATCTTTTGAGGTGTTGCTATGGGTTTAATTGTTTATAGCTAAGTAACAGCACATTTCTGTAAAGGAGTCAAGGCAGCAGCTTTTCCTTTTACTCTCTCTCTTTACAGAGTGAGTAAAGCATATTTGGAATACAACACTCAAATTTGACTCAGTTAAGAAGCTACAGTTGGCTGAAAGATTATCATGCTGGAGGTGTGTACCTAGGTCCTCCCTGTTTAACAACACCGGGGATAATTATGAAGCCATTATACTTATTCCTAAAGACTAAAGAAGAAAAATCATGCAAATGGTTGTTAATATGTTTTACTGAACATACAAGAATCCCAGAGATGTTTTACTGACCACAACCCAGGACAATTATGCAGATGACTGTTATAGATATGCAACTGTATAGCTTAAATACATTACCCCCTAGGACCTGCATCACCCTCACCAGCAACTCTGAGGATACTGCCCTTGCTCACTCCAGGAGGTATCTTGACTTTTATGTCTTTCTTCACTCGTATCCGCCCCTCGCCAGAGCATTTACGACAAGATTCAGAAATCATTTCACCATCCCCACCACAGTTTGGGCAGACAGAAACCTACACACAGTCCAAATAGGTGGAAAATGTAACAATGAGTATGGACATATACATTTCGTATAACAAAGATAAGAAAGCCAAGCAATGTTAGAACCTAGAGGACAAACAACCAATCAACAGAAAGATTAAAGCAATATAAATATATCATATCTGTTAAGAAACTGGACCTTGGGCCTAACTTAACCCCAAATCTAGCTCATCATACAAGGAGATAACACCTCATTCCATCAACCAACGCAGGACACTTAACACCTCCTCGTACATTCAGGACTGGAGATCTAGTGAGTGGATAATATAATATAGGGTTCCAACATTGGGTAAACTAAGAAGCGCGGTAGATCGGTGCCTAATACCATGTTAAGAAAATGGACACTTTGACATAACTCAACCCAAAAACTAGCACATGAAGTGTTGCCCAAAACCATATTAGGAGAAAACAACACATCCCATCCAATGAGGAACAATAACAATGTCCAGGCAAACAAGTAATCTTTTAACTTACAGATTCCTCCACAATTAGCACATCCTTGTGCATGGAAAGACTGACCTGCGGCCCTCATCATTTATCTGTAGTAGTCATGCCATGTTATGCATATTGCTTTGCTACATGATTTCAGATTATGTTTGACTATCTACTTTCAAATCAACTAAAGATGCACATTAAGGCCACCTTACCCGTGGTTTCTTCAATAATGAAAACTATCACCACATTCTAGATGTTAGCTCTCTGAAAAGCAAGCTAAAGGATTTTTATTCAGCCCCAATTATTTCTATTAAGTACGATGTATTTAACTTCAATTACTTATCACAAAAAAGATATATTTAATTTCAATCACAGATTTAGCACCATCAGTTCATAAGCGCTTCATGTTGCCTACCTAATTATTCCACAGGAGTTGGAAAGACATTATCATTTTTTTTATAACCATGGTGTCCGGGCTAGCTTGCGCACACCTCGACTAATTCCACGTATACCTGCCACCTCCCACCAGCAACAGGTACCAAGTAACTCTATCCACCAAGGCTTGGATAGATGGGAAGAAATCACCTAGTGTTTTGTCTCCGTTGGGATTTGAACGTGGTTCTCACCCACTTCATTGACCACTAGGCCACACCGTTGGGTGCAAGACATTATCATTTCAAAACTGCTAAAGGAATTCAAACCTCTTTGAATCATCCCTTCACTGTGTGTCTTTCTATGAATTTGCTGAGCCTCTTTGAAGGTGGAGCTATCCCTAAATGGAGAGTCGTGACCACTACCCAGAAACCACCTGATCTCCTCGAACATGTACAGTCAGCCTCACAGTTAATTCTAGGCAATATCAGGGTAACAGTGCTCAGATAAAACCCAGTGTTCCAAAAGTGACCCAGTTAGGGTAGGAGTGTCAAATTGGCAAGTTGGACCAAATTTGCGCGGGTTAAAACAGATTGAGTTAACATATGAATCATACCTAAACCACCCAAAGTTCACTTGGTGTCAAGATAAGTGTGTCAATTTGGCCGAACATTTGGTCATAACCGAATCTGCCTAATTCAAAATCATGTTTCATTTGCTTGTTTGTTCGTCTTATAATTTGTTTAATTTCCAAACCCAGCTAAAAACAACATATTCTTCTCTTTATAGAGAGAGAAAATGGATGAACACACATATACGACGAAAAATAATTCTACTTTTTGAGTCAATGAAATTATTCCCAACCCACACGAACTAGACAGCTTGGGAAGGTTATACTCATATGGGCTAAGTTTGACACCCCTAGTTAGCAGCTGATTCTCTCTACAAGCAACAGCAAACAGATTGATTCTCTTAAAAATGACTCGGGACTCCTGAAAACATGCTCATGTTGTAATATCAGATAAGGATGCTCTAGAGGATATGGATCCAGTAACTCATTTTTGAACAAAGAAAACTAATTCTGTCATCAACTGAAAGTGATAAAGAAATAATAAATGAAATCCCAACAAACTTATAATAAAAAAAAAATGTAATCTAAGAGCCAACCAAAGAATAGATTTATATGTTATTACCTGAGAAAACATGCCAAAAGGTGTTTGTTCAGTCCTCATAACTTGACCTCGGCCACCACAGGTTGAGCATATCCTCATTTTGGAACCTACTTTTGCTCCAGTTCCCACACAAACTTCACAAGTTTCAAGATGTGAAAGCTCGAATTCTTTTTCTGCTCCAAAGATAGCCGCTGAAAATCCTAATGTCATGTCGTAACTGAAAGGCATTGAAGTGTAAATAAACTCTATTAGGCTTGCCAGTATATTATTTGATCTGCAAACTTGAAGTTTATATCAAACAGTGTCTATTTCAACTTTTATGCTTCTAAACTATACATTGTTCCTAGGATAATATTGTATGCTTCATTTTGTGCAAGTATACACAATCCAATTTGAACTTGGCATACTTCTTTATGTCAGGGGATTGATATGTTAAAGAGACGGAAACCTACAATTCATGTAAAGACCATTTCAAGCACAAATGTATGCTGATATCATGCTCAGCTAGTTCTTCAGGTCGTAAGTAAAGATCAGTAACATGAATATAAATGATATCTGATAGCACCTAATTCCTAATAAAGATCCAGCACTATTTTGAAATGGAGTTAGAGACTTTGCTGTTCCCGAGTTTTACCAATCATACTACGTAACTACAAGACGCTATCAGTTGTCAGAATGAGCTTTGCCCGCATGGTTAGCAAGTCTAATTGTAACCATGATTTTGAAGAAGTTCCACTTGATACTACAAATTATCATTCTAATGGAGCTATGGTCCACTGCTATATGATAGGTTAGAGGCCATACTCGTCCTATAGTTTACCTGTCATACTATGGTAGCAATGCATATTTGTTATCAGAAAGACAGAAACAGTTTTCTCCTCATGATTAATGAAGCAGACGTGTGACCAAAGCCTTTTTTACAAGTATACCGGTGACCACAACTTAGTATAGGCTTTTATTTGATGATCAAATTATTCCAATCAGCTCCTGACTCACCGTAGATCTTCACCCTTGGTAGCAGTACTGCGGCGACGCGTTCCAAATCCAGATCCGTCCATTCCAAAACCACCCATAGAAGGTCCAAAGAATGTTTCAAATAGATCAAAAGGATTTGTCTGCAGTAGAATTCACCAAAATAGAAAAAGAAACAGATCAGAGTCGAAGACAATTTCCATATAACCATGCAAATATTATGCATCTTCCCACTTTCTTCTGCAACCTACTCATTTTACCATTTTTTTAAAAGTAAATAAATTAGAAGAATAGCATATGGGCATGCTGCCTGTACACATCGACACATTTACTTAGACTCAAGTCCAACTCCCATTCCTAAATCAAACAGAACCCAATCTATCGGCTGGCATGCAAAAAACAGAAAGTACACAGAAACCATCACCGCGATTCAACTTCTTCCGTTCACATTCTATTTGCAAAATGATAATATATTTATCTTCATAGGTAGGAAGAATTCTATTCTTCTTTTAATACATAATCTTGGTTGAACTAATAACTTTTCTGCTTTTTAAGTGGTGGGAGGAGGAATGGTAAAGTTTGCTGATATTACCTGTGTCATGCCATTCAACATAACTGAACAGCACTCTTTTCCCATTTGAAAATTGAATGAAACCTAAAGAATTCTATAAACCTTCTCAATTCACAATGTAATATATTTTCCTCTTCAAGTGGGGTGAGAGGAGGAAAAGGCAAAAAATTAGCACTCACAGTTGCGGGAAGGACAAACACTGGCAACCTGTAATTGCCAAAACTTGCAGATATTGTGTATGTAAGCGTAGTACAAGAACATACTAGAACTGCTTGGTAAAATAGATGACAAATGTCACCAAGGAAATAACTACTTCCAGACCCTTTCATACTTAGAGAAAAGCATGAACTAAACATACAATATTGAGTAAAGTAAATGTCAAAATTTTCCATCAAAGGATCCAAGTTACTACATGACAAAATTTATCATAACGATATTTGGTACTACTCTTTTTCGATAAGCCATGATTTTTGGTACTTTCTCTGTCCCATTTCCATGGTCCTACTTGGAATTGGCAGGGGAACTAAGAAAAAAGTAGAAAATGAGTTGTTTATTGGTAACACACTTGAGCCATAAAAGTTATTGCCAAAATAGAATATAAGGTGCATAAGAAGAGTAAAAGTTGGTCATACGTATTGTGTTCAGATAACATGAGTTAAAACTTCCCCTCTAAAGAAAGTGGATATTAATTCGAGAAGGACTAAAAGAAAATTATGCTATCTTTTTGGAACACAATAAATAAGAATTTATGGCATACCGTGTAAGCTCCTGCTTGGGCCCCTACAGTACTTTTCACCCCGGCTTCACCATATTGATCATATAATGCTCTTTTTTTGTCATCTGATAGTACCTGGAAAGTTAACACTTCAGAGTCGCACGAAAAAGTTAAAAAAAAAGGAGAAATATGTCAAGATACTAACAGCAGGATTCTAAACCTTTAGATAGTTTGAAAGATAAAATATGGCACTTCCACCTTAATTAAAAAGCAGACCATTTGCAAAATACGTGAGAAAATGGATCATTTCGGATTTAGCAGACAGACGACCATTGCAGTTTCAAAGGTAGATACATGAAGAAACAGATTGAATAAGTGGATAAACAGTAATTCCACCAAGCAAAGGGGAGAGAGGGGAATATAGAGATGACAATACCAGAATCTGTATAAAAGCCACGTATACCAGAAGATCAATATTTTCAGAAGGAAATAAGAAACACTGCCTGGGATCAGATGTTAAAATTACTAAACTTCCATATTTACCTCATAAGCATCCTTAATCTCCTTAAACTTTTCTGGTGCATTAGGTTCCTTGTTGACATCCGGGTGATACTATAAAACACCATCAAAGTAAGAAACAGATTATTGGAGAATAGAATAATGTGTTGCTGTGGAACTATCTTAATTGTGAAGGCCCAAAGAACTGGGCAAAAGTGTAGCAGTAGTTGTAAGACGAGCATAAGATTCATCATCCTACTAGAGTATATAAGTTATGGACGCGCACAGAAAGTAAAGAATCAAAAAATACAAAGAAAAAGATGCCATATGCAGACCAACGATTCATAACGCGTTATTAGCATCTTTTCAGTCTAAGCTCCTTCACGATAGAGGCAGTCCCAACCATACAAAATCAGATTGAGTAGCACAAAATACTTGAAATAGAAATGGAAATTTATAATTAGCAACTTGTGCTATCCAAAAAAAAATGCATATATTTTATGGTCCGCAACAAGGTTACATATTTCTAAATCCTATATACGAGGGCACTATATCATAATTCTTCATGATGTGTAGTGCCAGAGCTCCCTCCATCTGTGATCAACAGTAAACAATAAAGGTGCCAACTATCATCTAGTAAGGGTTCATTGAAAACTAAAAATCAATTAATCTGCTAATTCACAAGTTCATCAGAATCTTGGCAACACAATTTACATATGTTCAGTTACATTATTCCGGGGAATCTTCAACTTTCCCTCTTGTTCCCATCGAAAGACCACTAAATCGTAAATATCCTGCTAGTTCACTTCTTAAACCTTAAATTAAATACACTTATCCGCTTCCGCAAAAATAAACAGGAAATACGTAAATAAATCAAATGCCAATATCTTGGAATAATTCAGTACCTGGCGCGCTAACCTTCGATAAGCAGCCTTAATATCTTTACTGCTAGCAGATTTTGGGACCCCAAGAGTGGAGTAATAATCAGCGGCAGCAACCACCACCAATCTTCCAAAGCGTCGTGCCGATATCTTCTTATTGTACTGGGAGGAAGAAGAAGAAGAAGAAGAAGAAGAAAAGGAAACAGATATAAGCTTCTTGTGGGTCCACAAAGGGGTCCCACCGGAGAAGAAACAAGAAGAGGAAGAAGGAGGAAGCGAGGGACAATGGGAGCGGTCGGAGGTAGTGAAGCTGAGAAAAGAAGGGCGGAGAGATAGAGAAGCTGTGCTGGCCATTGCCGTAGAGTTCATGAATGAACTGGGAGAGTAGTTAACTGTTTTACAAGAAGATGAACAAGAGAGAGAACCGTTTGATTTTGGTCATTCCGTTGTTACCGAATTGGTATTTGGGGAATTGGGGAAAATAGAAAAAAAGAATATATATATATAAAGGAAAGAGATGAATGGTTATCCTATAGACAGGAGGTGAGAGCCAAAAGATGTGGTCCGATATTGTGACGCGCTTCAATACCATAATATGTTTCAATTATACAACACGTTTTATATTGTCCTGTGAAATACAGTACAAATTCTCACCAAGTTACATTACTTTTTAACGCAACTCCTCGACGCTAAAATTTTGAAAATTTTAGTTGAATTAAAATTTTTCGATGGCAACAAAATTTCAAAACCTCTCGGATTTATATAGTACTATAAACTATTTAACCATTCATAATTGTTTTTTCTAATTGGCAAAATGATTATAAATGCATTTTTCAGATTATTATAACAAAAAATATTTGAGAAAAGCGTGAAAATGACTGGCTATTCTACTACTATTTGATTAGCTGAGGAATAAAAAGAATTCATAAATGGTATAATATTGAATGACATTGCTGATCTTTTCTGTTGGCTTTAGATTCAAGACCATTTGCTACTAAAGTGAAAGAGGTATTTTTCTTTCAATCTGAATGTGTTAAAGGAGTCATGTGAATTTACTCCAACTTTAATCTCCCTACGTAATTCTACCACCTAATTGAACCAGAATCAGATACAACTAAAGGGATCCGAATGCACATGGATTCTCTGTTGATCAATTTTCTCCCGAATCCAGCTATTCTTGCTAAAAGAAATTTTCGACCAGAACACACACCAGGTGCTTTATTGCCAGAAAAGAGTACTTCATCTGCCTGCCAAAGTTGGTTACCACCATAGAAAATTGAGGGTAATATTTCTGATCTCACATTGGTCGATCAAATTGAAAAGAACAGGTTATAAAGTGGATGATTTTGCATATGAAATAACTAGACATTTTAATCTCCGGTTTCCTGATATCAAATGAATAGCAGAAAGCAAAATTAGACATTTTAGTCTCCAGTTTCCTGATATCACTTATACTAGCACATTTGAGGCCTTCACCCTTTGGATAATGCCCATTCCTCATTACTTAATCAGGATCATCAACCAAAGTGGCCTCAACTTAACATGCAAACCATTTCTCAATCTAAAAAACAATATTAGTATAGAATTCGCTTAATACATCCTATATCATGGCTGACAAGACGCCAACGGGCTTTGTCTTTGTATGTTCCACATCTTTATCTGAATGTGTCTCAACACTAGAAGATATCTGGATGGAACCGTCCAAGAATAGAGTTGCTTTGCTGAGCCTGGCGCAAATGCATTTTCAAAGCATAATTATTCACCTGCAATGACGACCACTGAGAATTAGGAATTCTGAGTAGACAATCTTGTTTGCATTCATTCCATAGAGAACAGAAAGAGGGAACATAAGAAAACTTTCCTCTCTTTTCTTCCTCTTTCCCATTTTCAATTCATGTTTGCACATGGACAGGGACTAGGCAGTGGTTCACAAAATTTCTAAAGCGCACGAGTCTAAAAACAAGGACGAAAGTAAAATACATGTGCACTGCAAAATAGCAGTAATGCAAAGATCTTTATGTCAATATTTTGAAAATTGTTTTACCTAAAAATATAGGTGCTACTAGCTTGGAGTAATGACATAATGTTTCACCAAAAAATATAGATGTACAATATCCAAAGTTTCAATCATTTATTAAGTAAAATGTTGCACTTTTCTCGATTATCGCTTCTGCTTCCAGCATAAACAAGTATAGCAGGCATTCTCAAAAGTAGAATTATTACTCTGAAGGCCTAGATATGACATATGTTATACTCACTCTATCCTAGTTTATAACATTCCTTGAATTTTGATACGCCAAAAATATTTGCAATTATATACCTAATAATAATATCATTTAATACTACTTTCACAAAATTCGAGGGTCTATTGGAAGCAGCCTCTCTACCTTCACAAGGTAGGGGGGTAAGGCGTGTGGGATTAGACTGGGTTTGTTGTTGTACTACTTTCACAAAATTCAAAATTCAAAAATGTAAATCCATCTATTTGTCAAAATTAAAGATCATATTCTCTCTATCAGAGTCACTCTAAACAACGTAATTTTTGAACCACTATTAATGTAACACAAAATCCAATTTAACTTAGACTCCCTATGCCTAGTTTCATGACATGGGATGGAGGAGGCATGGTACTGCAATGCAGACTATGCAGTATTAACCAACCACTCCTAAAAAATATGAGAATTAAGTGTTTGTTAAATAATATGAAAACCAATATGCAAAATAAGACCACCACCACCGGGAAACATCAATAGTAAAACTAAAAAGGTCAGATGAAAAAAGTGAGCCACTTCAAGAAAAGTTAGTCTCTAAAGCTCCAGCTTTTACCTCAAGCGTTTTTAATTGTTCCTGATATTGAGCGATCAACTGCTTCAATTGCTGCACTTCCTGATTTCTATCATCATACTCCTTTTGTCGTTCATGCTGGATGGAAACAGCACGTTTGAGAATGGTATTTTCTCTAAGAAGCACCTCAATTTGCTCCTTCAACATCATATTTTCCTGAAAAAGAAGTGACATGGTCAACATCCAAAAGATTTGTAGGTGAATACCAGTGAATTAGAAGGACAACATGGTAAATTACCGAACATACCCACTAAGCACTACAGTACCACAATAAAGCAAACAGATATAGTGCACTAAAATTGAAGCAGCATAGGCATGCTCAGTATATCTTTTTGTTGAAAGCTTAGTAAATATAGCAGAAAAAAGAAGTATGTGGAAGTCAGCAATTTCTTCTACTACAATGACATCAAAAAATTATTCTAGCTCAAACCTACAGATCTAATGGTCACACAAATCCAATACCAACCTTGTGAACATTTTGAGCTGCTCCTGCACCGGCATGCACACTAATTGATTGCTCTAGGCTCTCCAACACTCTTGTGGCACGAGCCCTAGCATCATCTATGCTTGTAGCACTCATCATTTCCTGGACCAACAACTCTACCCATTCTGCACCATCAGCTGGAAGATTATTCTGGAGAGGAGGACCTTCAGATCGGACATCTGGGCCATTAGCTGGTTTTTCTCCTGCAAGAGACTTGATTTGTAAGGTTTATAATTCACGAGAAACAGCATGGTGTATCAATAAGGACCAAAAAGTCGTGGAGAAACACAGTTGGCCGTAGTATTTTTATACAAATAGATAAACATCAGACGGTTACTTATCTGAAACATCTGAGAGCTCGCATAAATAGTTTCATACAACTCCATAGAAACATATATAGGCATAGACATGCAGTTAGGGGGATAAGAAAGCACTTACTTTCTCACTTTAGTTTATTGCTACCTTCTTGCTCATGTATTGGAATGAAAAGGCTCGAATACAGCTGAACAGATATGGCTAACCCCAACTAGTTTCGGTTTGAGGCTCCATTATTGATTTGTTTTTGACAAGGCTAGAAACTTCTCATAAAAGTTAAAATGTCCTCTCAGTGAGCATAAAGAACAACAAAATCCAACGTCCAACGTCCATACGAGACAGCAGCAAAGCACAATTTTAGGAATATTAATGTTGACCCGACAAAATCATTTATCAAGAAAAATTTGATGATCCAACCATATAATTTTTGCTGATCAAGGCATAGAGTTGTAGTTTCCCCAACAATCATACAACATAAAATTAACGACACAATCAATGACATTCTCATACATATATCTCGATCCAACCTCAGAAATGGGATAACAATGTATAACGTAAGGAATAATGAACATGAGCAAGAACTAAAACTCTGGAGCATCAAAGTAGGGGAAAATTATTTTATACATACCATTATCCATCTCTCCATCGGTAACTGACTTCCCATTGGCATACACAAGGTGAAGCTCATGTAGCCTCTTAATAGCTGCATCCAAGTCATTGCCACACTCTTCAAGAGCTTTCTCAATAAGCTGAACGGTAAATATAAAAGATTCAGAACATCAGAACTTCTATTAGAAAACAAAACAGCAAAACAGAAAAAATAATCAATTGGGTTTCAGTACCTATTATAATCATAGTCAATACTCAATAGCATATTTGCCACTGTTTGTAGTTAAAATGTTTACCATTATTTGTGGCAAACATAACCAAAGTAAATACTATAAGCCTTTTAAGATTCAAAAACATTTCTCATTTGTCGGAAATGAAGGTTAAGATTGCGGTTCAAGCGTCAGATAGAAAAATGAATATGGAATTGATAACTGAAAATGAACAAATACTAACAAAATTCTAAAGATTTAAAAAGAAAAAGGGGAAACCTGACTGTCCATATAAGGAAATAAAGCTCTCAGCTGATCGATGTACGTGGACGGCGGCGGCGGCGAAGCGGAGAATCGGACCGGAGAAGTGGAGGAAGAACAGCGAAGCTTCTTCGAGACAGGCGGCGACGCTGAAGTCGGCGACGGCGATTGTAAATCATCAAAGAAAGATCTCTTGCCGCAAACAATTGCAGACATTGTTTAATCTCCGTGTAAAACAATTCGACTCACAACAATCTTTCAATCTAATTTCCCCTACAATATAATTGAGAGATTGATTATATGATAGCCGATTTAAGAGATTAGGTTTAGGGTTTTGTGAGTTACATGTGATGTAAGGTTTTGAGATTCGAAGCTTTTCTTTAGGGATACACCTTTTAGCTTGGTGGCTTTGGTTTGCATCTCCTTTTGTGGTGTGCTTCTTCTTATATAGTGAAGATGAGGAGTTGTATCCCTTTGAGTTTGGGAACATCAAATTAAAAAAAAATATGAAAAAAAAGAGAATGGAAAGTTTGATGTGATGAAGGAAGAGGATTACAAACACGCGCTAAAAGGAGAGCGTTTGAATTTCCTTCCTGAAATTCATGGTGGAGGTTGTGGGAGTACAACGTCATGTTGCCGCAAGTAATGTTTGTTAGGAATATAAGGATTTATTTGTCTTTAATGCTAAAGAGAAAAAAAAATTCACACTTAAACGAAGGGGAGGACATATTAAATATCTCAAATAGGTTGAAAATGTACTTATTGAGCACTTTTTTTTATTGCAAAACATGCAAACGTAGATAGAGACGGAGCTAACATGTGAGATATGGAGTTGGCTATACCCTTAGTTTTAGTACAAATTATATATTGTCTTAAAAAATTCATTAAATATATATAATTTTTTTAATTTAAAATTCACTAACTTAAACGAATCTTAAATCCATAAACTTGAGATCCTATGTAGACGCATCAAATTCAAAGTGTAAATATTTGAAATATTAGAGATCACGGTACTAATGCTAGTAAGAAATTTCACATTTTCAATAAAAAGGACAAGCCAAGAACTAACGGTATTACTACGTATACAAAACTATTCAAGTGTTGGGAATTGAAATATTAGAAGTATATACGAAATTAGACGAGACTGTTTAAGAGTAAAGCTCAATAAGTTCTACCCATAAAAAGCTAATGCTAAAGTTGAGGTATCGTTTTAAAAGAAACAATGAAATCCTAAACGTATACAACCCCCTCCCTAAAAGAGCTACCGAGTACTTCAATTTGGAAAAGCATCAATCATAATATGATTCTCCTTATGAACTTCTCTAAGTTGGATCATGGGCCTTCTTATTGCTTCAGTGAGCTACCAGACTTCAGGGCTTTAGTACGTATACAAACTGGACCTTTGCGCATTTTCTGTTGGGTAGCCCATTGGTGAACTAAATCTTGAATTCCAGCAAATGCAACCAAGAACTCTGCTGCATCTGTTCTGCTTAACACTTTCTTCACCACCATTTCCATTGCCTTTAGCCTCAGGTTTTGGGCCTTAGTAATAACCCTGTGGATCTTCTTAAATTCAGATTGTATGCAAGCCATTGCACTCTCACCCTTTTGGGCCTTCTTTGGGCCAAATGGTAAATGGAAGATACAATTAGCCTGGATCTCAGCCATTTCCTCATCAATCACTGCCTCTTCAATTCGAAATTCGTTGATCAATTGCGGTAACGCCACCTCAATGGGAACTGATTCTAAAGCAGAAGAGTGAGCCAAGTGACAAAGCAGGCCCAAGATTGTGGAGGGCCGCCAATCGCCTAGCCAGGTCAATGTGGCTAGTTCTGGTGAAGGAGTCCATTTGGGCATGATTAATTGGGCCACATCCTTGAGTTTGGTTGGGACCATGGCCGTGTTATATTGGGCCCGAAAGCGGTTAAGTTCTTCCTCAATTAGTCCGTCGACGGCCCATCTTGCTTTTAGCTGTTTCTCTAATCTAGCTGCTCTGTTTATCTGCTCTCGCTTCCATATCCCCTGTTTTTCCCAAGAAAACTCTTCCCCTGCTCAAAATATGTTCACTCAAGTTTCTAAAAATATAATCTAAAGTATTAAGCGTCTAAGAACAAGTTTATTCATAATCCAATGAGATGAATTACTCAGAAAAATTTAAGTAATCAGAATCCTGACACATTAAGCCAGAGTTAACACTCTATAAACTGGGCAACCAAGAGCTTCAAATAATTACTGAATTTGATGGGCTACTGAAAACTTTCAAGAGAACAGAAAATTCCCTCATTCTGGTGGGAAGAAGGATTGTATTACCCCAAAAACCACATTCTTGATACAAAATGGAGGGGGAAGAAAAAAAGACAGAGATAAACAGAGGAGGAGAAAACAGTAATTTATTCTACCTCGTGAAGTGGGTTCCCATTTTTGTATTGTTTTGCATCTCACAGGTTCGCTAATTTTCTCGGAGTCAATGATCTCATCGTCATTGGAATCATCTTCAAGTATTTCCTTCCCTTTGTTATTGACATCTACGTGATGAGTTCCTTCAACAGTTTTCCTGCCATTGTAACAGAATAGTGGAGAAGAGAGCGAAGTAGAATTAGTGTAAAGCAAAAGAACCTGTCAGGAAAAAAGGAAAGGATTAACAAGAACGTACAATATGGGCAAAGACGAAGCTCGCTTCATTCTTTCTTCTTTTTGCTTTGTGTTTTCCTCTCTAGTTCTTGGTTCTTACCTCTCTCAGAAGCCGAAATTGTGAAATTTCAGTTACGTGGAGCTACGAATAGAAGAGAGTATGAACCTCCTAAGTGATTTTACCGACCTTTTATAGGTGGAAGAACATCTCTCATCTCTGTGTGAGTATTTTGTGGGTGGGTGGGTTAGGGGGGAGGGGTTAAGTAAACAAAAAATGAGATATGCTGCGGCATCAAATACCATTCGTTTGCTTAGAAGCATAGATAAAAAGGAATACACCCTTCAAATCTAGAGAAATTAATTAGCTCTAAATCAAATGAAAACAAGGTGCCTATTTCTAGCCTGTTGATCTTGATAACAACAATTTAATAGACGCATAATATTTGTTTTCACATAAACTATTTTTTTTAACTAAACGATGGTTAATTAGTAAATATTCTTAGCAAATTAAATTACTTAGTTATAAAAAGTTAGATATAATTTGGTGTAAACATCATATGTGAGATTATAAAAAGGTTATTATTTGCTCAAATCATTTTTTTTCTTTCTTTTTAAATGAGATTATGCGCGTCTTTACATAATAAAGCCCATGGTCCTTTTCAAGCTTGGAAGTTGGAACTAGAGCAATTACTTAGCAAATCACAAGTCTACCTAAGATGAGTTAAGGTTCCTATTTGTATTTTTTTTTTTTTTATTAAAAAAAGAAGAAGAGGAACAACCATTCCCAACCTGTAGATTAAAAACCAAAAGTAAATACAGGATTATGTAACCTAGTCACCTCCCTTCCTGCTGAATGAATTGGAAACCAATTCTTTACAATTGAGGATAGCAAAAAAGGACCTTTTATGCACTGCCTACAGGCCTAATAGTAAGAGAAGTGTTATGAATTTCTAGCTGGTTGATGCTAAGCTCATATATCTGCTCTAACTACTAACTAGGATATATTGGATAGCATAAATGTCTTACAAGTTGTAATAAGATAAACACCAATTGGTTTAAAAATATGGCCAAATGATGCATTTATACCAAGGAATCTCGGTGAAGATTAAGGAAATGTATAGTATTTGGGAGCAGCAAACGGATGGCTGCTTAAGGTTGTATGTGGGCTAAAAGGCATTACGGTCCCTTCATTATTTCATTCAAACACATTGGATTTCGATCTACTTTGGATCATTGGGTGAGCATTATTAGTTTCCAACTGTAGCTGTTACTAGTAACAAAGACTAATGTTCACTACACAAATATGCATTGAGCATTTTGTATCGAATTTCTGCCCTTTGCGGTTCTGACCTTACGTTTTTCTGTATACATGATAATCAAGGTCTCATTAGCCTAATGCTGCTCTGAACATTTGTCCTACAACAACGAAGTTCTCCACATGAAATTGTGACGTCTTATGGTTGCTAGAATGTTAATTCTTCAACCATCTTTTTATTGCTTTGGACCTGCAGCTTCAATTTGCCCAGCATGTGACATTACAAGATGTATCCGACTTTATGCTCTGGACTAGTTTTTCGATACGTGCGTTGCACGTATGTATCGAGTTCATTAATACACGTTGTTGCAAACTAATATTAAAATTAAAGTATAAGTATACATGAAAGAATAAAGCATAATTTTTTTTGAATGATCATTGGGGATCGTCGTCAATTGAATTGTTCGTCCGAACCTACAAAGATGAACAATCAAAGTGTATTACATACATGTGATTTGAATACTTAGTTATGAATTTGAGGTTAATAATTTATAATTAAGTGTATCTCACCAAATACTTTCTTGTAGATGATATTCCTTGTGTATGTTCCTTCCATCCGTTTTGGTTGTTCTGTCATAACAAGCACTCTTGTTATCGATATTGGTATCCCTCTTGAAAGTACGACGTAAAGTTGTCCATGTGAGAAAATATCTTGTGGTAGATACAATCCAACATTGGGTATTGTTTGACCTTGTACTTTTTTTATTGTCATTGCAAAACATAAGCGTACATGGAATTGTTTTCGCACGAATTTGAAAGGATATCCTTCATTTTCAGGTGGACCAAGTTGGATTCTTGGGATAAAAATATGTTTCTTAGCAGATTGATCCGTTGTAATTTCGGCATGTATGGCATTGTTGTCAAATCCTCCCCAGGTCATCCTTGTATAAGTACATAAGCCATTTGAAGGGTCTAAATTTCTAAGTAGTATGATGGGCGCATTTTCTTTCAAAACTAACCTATTTAAGAAAATATAAATATGTTTAATTTTATTGGTATTTGTAAATTAAAAAGTATGTATACACATGTATAGAGAGAGTGAAAGAAAGAGTTTAAGATAAACTTAAGTGACATAATAGGTTTGACGATGTACCTATATGGAGGAAGATCATTTGGTGTTAAAGTATTGATGTATTCTTCTTGATAGTAGTTGTTGGTATCATCTTTTGCAGGGGTCAAAACTAATAAATATCTTGCTTTTACCAGGAAACATTTCATTTTAATTGATCTACAAATTTATTTATACTTGCTAATATAGCTTTTTCTGTTATGAACTGTACAGAACTGGCATTTTGATGTAGTTGATGGAAATATTTCTCTTATCAAGCATTCTTCTCCTTTATCATCAGTATTGTGTTTGACAACTATTTGTTTTGGAAGAAGTATTAAGTTATCCTTTACTCTTTTCTCATCTCCATAACCAACACGAAGTAAGGAATTACTGAAATTTGGATATGCTCTTGCTCTCATATTAGTTGTGAAATATATCTTTTCCATTAAAGGCTACAAATATGATTTCACTAAACTTGCGTTAACCTTCTCTGTTCTTGTAGATTTTGGAACAACTGGCAATACTTGTCGAAAATCGCCTCCAAAGACCATGACTTTTCCTCCAAAAGGTACACTGACATCCATTATATCGCGAAAGCTCCTCAATTATGTGACGCTTTGCCATGGGTGCTTCATCCCATATTATTAATTTTATTTGTCTTATTAACTTAGCAGCACCGCTGTGTTTTGATATTTTTGTCATAGTTGTATCATTTGTTTGAAGAGGTATGTCAAATCTAGAGTGAGATGTACGACCTCCTAGTAATATTGTTGCTGCTACACCACTGGTTGCAATTGCCAAAGCTATCATACCTCTTGATCTAACATTTGCTAGTAATGCATGATATAATAATATTTTTTCCAGTTCTCCCAAGTCTATCTACAAAAAATAATCATATTGTTCTAGAGTCTACACTATGTAATATGGTCTTGAAAGCTTGTGCTTGTTTATGATTCAACTTTGATTGTGTCTCATAATCTTCTACATGTACCTTCATAGATATTTCTTCAATTATTTCTCTATATCCTGAAGTAATTTTTTGGCATGACTGTTGGTTGATTTTTGGTAAATCATATTTTTCAACACTTTAACCCATACTCCCTAGATAATAATTAATACTTTTTAGTGTACATTGGAGTTGAGTAGCAAGTGAATTTTCATGCATTCTTCGAAAGTCTTCTAATATATCATCGTAGTATGATTCCCATAGATTTCTAATATCCGTTGGATTGCAATGAACTAAAATTATTGCAAATAAACTTCGAAAAGCTGATGGCATTTTGAAGAAGACAACCTCACGTAAATATTCAAAAATGCTATTATCTAATTCTAATAATCCTCTTTCTTTGGCAGCTTCTTTGAAAGTTTCACATTTTTTTTTCATTAATAGTGAGCAAATCTTCAAATGAAAATGGTCCTCTAACGTGGTTTAGTAATAATATCTCGTAATATCTTTCACCTTCTCGGGGATTAGTTATATTATTGATTTTTTAATGTTAATAAGCATAATTTAAGAAGTGAATAATAATGTGAATTTAAGTAGTAGTTGTCTTACCAATAACAATCCGATCAATCACGGATCGTGTTTTTCTTTTCGTCCAAATTTTGGGCTGCGGGTTCCAAACATAATGCTTTGAAAATTCTCTGTAAAGATAATTCCGTGCCTCATCGTCTATTGAGCACATCCTGAAATACTTGGTGAGCATAGAATGCTTTACAGTGTCTGAGGCCATCACATTTCTGAGATTTTGCTTCTTCTAATAGTACACTAGAGTATGGATACAATAGTAGAACATAAATATTGACGTACATGCATGAAAAAATTTGTTATAAATTTTGCTATATGAGCTAATTAATTTTAGTACATGCTTGTTTGTAGGGTAGATGTAGTTGAAGGCTAATAACTGAAGATTGCATTTCACTTAAATTAAACTCATAAATTCTCCATAGTGCTTCTGGCGGAGAGACCTATCGTGCATCTTGAAAATTTCTAATTTCATCAACTATTTCTTCTCCATCACCCGACTCAATATAAATTGCACACCATATATATATATATATATATATATATATATATATATATATATATTTATTTGTAGAGATATTTTATTGCTTTTACTCCTGAGCAAGCTTCTACATTGACATGGCAATTATATCTCATCAACAAATATGGATTATAAGGCACAACCCACTGGTTATTCATATTCATTCCACGGACATTTACTGTTTTCCCATTATTTCTTCTCTTATAAATAGGATATACATCCTTTCCTTATATTGATTTGTTACTGAATGGTCGTGGATAATGGAATTTATATTGATCATTCTTCATGCATGGACTTGTTGGCCGATTTTCACCGTAAGGTCCATGCATCATATGCCTTATAACTAATTCATTCAGGTGCGGTTGTTTGTCATTGTCAAATAATTCTGCTGAAATAAATCTATCATACTAATATGTTGTTGCTATCCTGTGAGCTTCTTTAAATATTACCAAAAGGTGTACATGAGGTAAGCCTTTCTTTTGGAATTCAATGACAAAAACATGTGCTACAATAGGGCTAAATATTTCTTTGTTGAAAATTTGGTCTTTAAGGTCTTGTAACTTTGTTCTAAAAACTCTAGTCACTATGTCTGGCCTATCTTGAGAGAGTTGACCTTCACACAACTCTTCTTGAATCTCTACCCATTCAATGTTATATGTCATCGTGATAAATAGTTCTGGTCTTCCAAAATATTGAACCGGAGCCATAACATCCATGTAGCGTCGCCGCATATCTCTAGGACCCCCAATAAATGATGTTGAAAGTAATACCCTTTCACCAACTTTTTCTCCTCTACATTCTCCTGTCATGACACTATCCACGATACCTTGATATATCTCTCTTCTGAAATTTGATTGTTCAAATCTAAAATATTCCAGTGTTGTCGTTTCTAATTTTATATACATATCAACCACAAATTGTTGCAATAATCTATCACATTGTAGTAATATGCAATTATCTTCTTTGCGAATTTGTAGTTTATAGCAATAATACTCTCTGCAAGACACATATCCTTTAGTTTCACGACGGGCACCTATAAGTAAGATTTGTAAATGGAGAATTAATAATAATTTTAAACTCATAAAAATGTATTTGCTAAATTCTTAAATATTACCTTGTTCTTCGTTGGCACACACCTTAGTCGCAGATACAAATATTTGTGTATTAGTGTTGGAACCAAACAGTTTTACTATAACCCATTACTGTTTATAACCTGAGAATATGGATTGATACCTGGTCTCATGTGGGTACTCGAATAGGATTACCTTATCCCTGCGTTAACTATTCCCTCCGTTTTAAATTAGATGAACTACTTTTTTTTTAGTATGTTCCAAAATAAATGACATATTTTTAAATTTGGAATTAATCTAACTTTAAACTCTTCATTTTACTCAATTTATTCTTAATGAGAAGCTTTTATAACCACACAAATGACATGGTCCCACAAAACTTTTACCCTTTAAACTTTTAAGACTACAAGTTTCAAAAGTCTTTTTTTTCTTCTTAAATTCCGTGAAGTCAAACTATCTAATCTAAATTGAAACGGAGTGAGTAGTAACTAATGGTGAGGAATAAAAGAGCTCAACAAATGTTACCATAGTGGTCAGACACTAGCATAACCTTAGGCATGTCAGTATTCAGCCAAAATTTCCGTAGACCACTGGAGTGGAGGACCAGTTATCAAAAGAGACATTGTTGTATTTCATAGTAGATTTTTCACAGTAGTGTCCAATTGATTGCCTATTTTTTTCCCTCCAATAAACTAAGGACGAGGGGGTCAGTATCAGGTGAAGATAAAATTTGTCTTCTATACGGCTCACGGATGCAGGTAAAATAACTGTATGGTATTTTTTTTTTTTTTAAATTCCCTTTCAAATTAGGAAAATTTATAGTGTTTTTACATTTCTCCTCCTGACTCAAATCCAGGACCTAACAATCGTGGGGAAGGTGGTTTACTGACTGACCAACCCTCACTCCTCAAATGTATGGTATTTCAATTCTGATATCAATGATGAGTAGGCATACCTACTAAAGAAGTGCTCACTATAAAATGGGAAAGAATGAATGAACTCACATTATTGGGTAGTTGTATTTTGCCTTGGTGTCGGCTAATCATATATTCTTTCGTATCTTTTCTTATTGGATATATTGGACCCACTAAAGTTAACGCTTCCATATGATAAAATGTAGTAACTCCCAACTCCCAAGCCTGAAGCATAATTATCCCTAAAATTAATTATTGTATTGTATTGTATTCGGACGACAAATATTGATGTATAAAACTTGCCAAATTGGGATATTAAACTGTATTTTACCAAGTAAAAGATGTAGAGCCCCAGAGTTTTCTAGTAACAATACATTATCCTTGGTGCAATCACGTGACTATGGCCAAGTTGCAGAGTTTGTGGTCTCCAATAATTTGTTTAGTAAACCAAAACGTAATTATAATCTTTTTTACTTCCAAAATCTTTGCCATTTTCTTGTTGTGCTGTAGAGTTAGTAGAATATTGACTGCCTAGAAGACATACAAGTGATAGAATGTTGTGATTCAACACCTGATATTAGCTTTGCAGCAATTGTCATCTCCAAGAAAACTAGATAACTGCACAAAAAATGTTGTGCTAGTACATAAGTAAGAAAATATTCACACTCATATTTACACCAAGTTATACCAAATTATCATCATTAACAGCTTGTTTTGATGGTTGTTACTTATTATATTGAATCGTATTGTTACTTTAAATATAATATTTGTTTTGATTGTAACTTAAATTTTATTGTATCGTATTGTTAAATCTGTCGTTATGTAATGACGAAAAATGTCACTTTATGTAACAACAGATTTGGTGTGGGCGTCGTTACCTTTGTTTTTACTCTCATCTTGCCCTTCCTTATTATGAAATAATTATATTTTATCATTTATTCTACTTTTTTATATAATATCTCCACCTCTTATCATATTTTTTCTTAGTAATATTACAAGCCTATTATTCATATTGTTGGTGCGTGACATCATGAAATAACGACAAATGATACAATCTATCCAAACGAGTATCCTCCTAACAAACTGTAAGTGATTTTAATGAGGTAGAATATACGTTATCTAATCATAGATAAGTTCCAAAACTCTGTGTGAAACACATGTTATGCATCTTTTGGCTCGGAGTTACTGGATTACCTAAAGGGAAATAATGTATTGACACCCAACATCTTACCAACCCAATAAAAATATAACATGTGTTTTCTACATAAATTTTATTACTTTTACCATAATTAAAATGTGTGTTATTTCCTAAATTAATTTTTTAACAATAGTGTAACAACTAAATTTAAAAATAATTTTTTCAAATTATATTAAAATAATACTCCATGATTTAGTATAAATTTTGAATGTCGCTAAGTTTTTCTCCCTACATAAAGTGTCCCAGTTTTGTTGTCTCAAAATTGTTTATTGTGGACCACAACTCACAGGATACCGGCTTTTTTGAAAAGGTCGCATATTTTTAAATGTATGAAATTGTTTCGATACTTGCCACTTTTCTCAATCAAACAATCAAATAGAAATGCCACTCAATTATTTAGCTTTAATTAATGGAGACACGGTGACTGGATTCAGCTAATAAATCACGGCTGCTGACAGCGATATTAATTTGTCAAATAAAATTGAACAGTTTGATGTAATAAAGCAAATTGACAGTTCAACCAATGTAACCAAAGCTAATCTTGCCCTTTAAGCTATTTTGGCCCCTCTAGATTAAAATTCGTTTTGGAAAAGTTTCAAAAAAGTTAAAAACAGTCGTATTTATCTTTTAATAAAGATAATTTTTTTTTTCCGGATATGCAAACTAATAAAATTCCTGATTTTTAGAAAAACTTTAACATTTTTTTGAAATACTAGCCTCTATGTTCGTGCGATGGACGAAATATCTTGTGTATGTATCAAAACTCAAAAGTAATAGACTTTCACTTGCATATATATTCTAAAACTACTTGTCAGTAAATATGTGTGAATTTCATAATCGATTAAAACAAAAAATAAAAAATATATAAAAGTCATTCAATATTTGAATTAGAAGGATACGTCTTTGGGGGAAAAGGAACTAATGGCCTAATCATAATAATTTATTCATATTTTTGTTTAATCCTACATAAATTTATAGACTATTTTGGTATAAACAATAGAAAATAAAACTATAATTTAAGACTACCTCTTGATTTTGAAGCCATGCGTCTTTGGGGGAAAAAAGGAACTAATGGCCTAATCATAATAATTTACTCATATTTTTGTTTAATACTGCATAAATTTATAGATTATTTTTGTATAAACAATAGAAAATAGAATTATAATTAAAGACTACCTCTTGATTTTGAAGCCGAAAAAATAGGCTGCTAATTATGTATTATCCGCTTTTAAACTTACTCTAATTTTTTGTTTCTTTTAGATATTGTTAGGATGGCATTGGAATATTACGTTATATTATGGCTTAAGAGATTCTTTTTTTTTCAATGATATTTAAGAAATTCTATTATTAGTTGGTAACAAACTCCTATATTTTATGCACTATAACTTAATTCATGTTATTTTATATTTTAAAACTTTTTTAGTATTAGTTGGTGTATACGGGTAAAATCGGGCTTATGGTACACCCCGCTCTCCGACAAAATAAGCCGAGATCGAGACATGATGACAAGGGACCGAAATCAAGGCAAAAGTCTCATCGAGTCACGGTTCAGAATCGGTCTTAGCCTTGAACGACTTCGAAGCACATTGTCGGGCAATCAAGCACGGCCAACGGAGGGCCGTTATATCCTGGACCGGCCGGAGATCACAGCGGGAATCTCAGTACGTATCGATAAAGAACCGGTAATCAGTTAATCAGAGGAATGTTTTACCTTTTATAGAGTTGTACCTAGAGTAGGATTCCCCTACTATATAAAGGGGGTCTGATAATTCATTAAACACATGGTAACACGCATTCCAAAGTAATATATTATTATTTTTTCTATTATTAGCTCTTTCTCTTGTTCATCAGTGCTGGCCATAGCGAGCCCGGATTGAGGGTAAATATTTCACTAAGGCTGGAACTATCCTCGTGCGATTTGAATCTGTTTTATCTTTGTTTGTTCACTTTAACTTAGTCTATCACTTTGTATTAAATTAATTCGTGTATCTTTAAAACCACTTATAAATTTAATTGTTATCCGCATTTGAGGGTAAACAGTTTGGCGCCCACCATGGGGCTAAGGATAATAGCGGCAATTTGATACAAATTCCCATAACATACCCTATTTTATACTTGTTCTTTGGAATATCTTTGATTCTAGGTTAAAGTTGAAATGTCGAACTCCAAGTCTGCCCCTCTAAACGTGGATGCCTAATCCGGCTACCATGGCGAGAACAATAATGTAGCACCCAGTAACGAGGTATCCCCCGTCGATCTCGGGGGAGTTCCAGCCGCGGACCCGATCGACGCTAGCTCGCATATGGCCATCAATGTAAGTTTGCCTACCGATCCTGAGAACAACGTCTGCAGGGAAGTCCGATCGATTGCCCAAAATACGCACAACGGTGAAGATGATGGGATTAATTTACGGGTGATCTTTGAAATGTTACAGGCTCAACAGGCAGCGATAACCCAGTTGCAGAACCAAAGCCGCGCGCCAAGCAGAATTGAGCCAGAGCCATCCCGAGAAGTCACCCGCATAAATGAACCGGTCACCGAGAGGCCAAATGGAAATGAATCGGGGACCAACCCCGATATCATAAAGATGCTCGAGGACTCACAAAACGGGTTGAATCAGGAGAGAAGAAAATCGAAGCCAATGACAAAAAAGTGAAAACTTACAATTCCAGGGTCGACCAAATCCCAGGGGCACCTCCGATGTTAAAAGGCCTGGATTCCAAGAAGTTTGTTCAAAAAATCTTTTTTCCAAGTGCAGCTCCAAAGTCGATCCCTAAGAAGTTCCGCATGCCCGAGATTCCTAAATACAACGGAACAACCGACTCAAATGAGCATGTGACCGCCTACATGTGCGCCATCAAAGAGAACGACTTGGAGGATGATGAGATCGAGTCTGTCCTGCTGAAAAAGTTTGGGGAAACTCTATCAAAGGGATCTATGATATGGTATCACAACCTACCTCCTAATTCCATTGACTTGTTTGTTATGCTTGCAGATTCCTTCGTAAAAGCACACGCCGGTGCTATCAAGGTTGAGACCAGGAATTCGAACCTTTTCAAAGTGAAATAGAGGGATAATGAGATGCTCAGAGAATTCATGTCCTGGTTTCAAATAGAACGGATGGACCTGCCTCCAGTCGCAGATTATTGGTCCGTTAAGGCCTTCACCCAAGGACTCAATGTTCGAAGCTCGTTGGCTTCACAGAAGTTGAAACAAAATCTAGTAGAATACCCGACTGTTACTTGGGCCGACGTGCATAACTGGTATCAATCAAAAATCAAGGTCGATGATCAGCTTGGGGGCCCTTCCGGGTCTGTTTATCCCGTCAGAGCCATTGAAGGAATCAAGAGAGACATTGATCGTGAACCAAGATCAAACAGGGATCGGTATTAACCATATAATGGAGACCGAAGAAGTAGTGGGTCTGGGTGAAACCCTGTGAGAAACGAAAGGAGGAGTGATCGAGGTCAAAACAACTGGGGACTCATGAGCAAAAACAGTTTCGATAAGCCCATCGGGCCTAAGGAAGCGCCAAGGTTATCAGAGTACAACTTTAACATCGACGTCGCCATCATCGGACGCATCAAAGACACCAAATGACCTCAACCTCTATAGTCTGATCCAGTCCAAAGAGATCCTAACCTAATGTGCAAATATCATGCCACTCACGGCCACAGAACATAGGATTGCCGACAACTAAGAGAGAAAGTAGCCCGGCTATTCAACAACGAACATCTACGAGAGTTCCTGAGCGATCGAGCCAAGAATCATTTCAGGAATAGAGATTCTAATAAATAGATCGATCTGGAGGAACCTCAGCACGTCATTAACATGATCATCAGTGGGGTCGACATTCCCCAGGGGCCGATGATGAAGCGCACAAAAGTATCCATCACAAGGGAAGAACAAACTCGGGATTACGTGCCAGAGGGAACCTTCTCGTTCAACGACGAGGATGCTAAAGGGATTGTGCAGCACCACAATGATGCACTGGTAATAACTGTACTCATAAATAAATCTCGAGTTAATCTTGTGTTAATTGATCCAATAAGCTCGACCAATATCATCAGATCAAGGGTCGTGGAACAACTCAGTCTACAAGATCAAATCGTGCCTAGAGGACGAGTTCTAAACGGATTCAACATGGCATGTGATACCACTAAAGGGGAGATAACATTATCGGTGAACACCACCGGGACCATTCAGGAAATGAAGTTCTGCGTGATCGAAGGGGACATGAGGTACAACGCTTTGTTCGGGAGACCGTGGATTCACAACATAAGGGCAGCACCCTCGACTCTACACCAAGTGTTAAAATTCCCAATGCTAGGAGGGATAAAAACAATTTACGGAGAACAACCAGTCGCAAAGGAGATGCTCGCGATCGACGAGGTAGTCCCGATATCCGTACTTTCTACACCAAAGGATCCGAGTTTGGCCGCCAAGGGAGAAACCAAATAGCAACTACTGACACCGGCCCTGACCGAACCAGAAAAGCAGGGAACATGTGAGGATAACGACTACAGAGTTCCCAGGTCTTTCATAGCCCTTGGCGATTCCGACGCTACCAAATTGACAGTCGAGGAACTGGAGCAAGTCGTACTGATCGAGCACTTGCCCGATCGAAAGGTATACCTAGGCACGGGGTTGAGTCCCGAGCTCAGGAAAAAACTCATTCAATTCCTTATAGCTAACATATATTGTTTTGCTTTGTCCCACCTTGACATGACAGGGATCCCGCGAAAATAACCCCTCACAAGCTGAGCCTGGACCCAAAGTTCCACCCGGTCAATCAGAAGAAGAGGCCCCAGTCCGAAGTCGAGCATGCTTTCATCAAGGACGAGGTATCTAAACTCCTTAAAATAGGGTCCATCCGGGAGGTTAAATACCTGGGCTGGTTAGCAAACATAGCAGTAGTCCCTAAAAAGGGAAACAGATTAAGAATGTGTGTAGACTATAAAGACTTGAATAAAGCATGTCCCAATGACTCTTTCCATTTGCCTAACATCGATCATATGATTGATGCAACAACCGTCTACGAGATCCTTAGTTTTCTCGATGCTTATTCCAGGTATAACTAAATTCGGATGGACCCAACGATCGGAGAAAAACTTCCTTCATCACTAAGTACGATACCTATTGCTATAACGTGATGCCATTCGAACTAAAAAATGCCGGTTCCATTTACCAATGCCTAGTAAATCGGATGTTCGAAGAACAAATATAAAAATCAATTGAGGTTTATATTGACCATATATTGGTTAAGTCCGTGTGAGCAGAGGATAATTTGAAACATTTGCAGGAAACCTTCAGCATATTGAAGAAGTACAATATGAAGTTGAACCCGGAGAAATGTGCATTCGGAGTCGAGTCCCAGAAATTCCTCGGATTCATGGTGTCCAACTAGGGAATCGAGATTATTCCCTATAAGATCAAGGCCATCGAAGATATTACTATTTGGACAACGTCAAGGCCGTTCAAAGGTTAACAGGATGCATAGCCACCTTGGGGCAATTCATCTCAAGGTCCTCCGACAAGAGCCACCGGTTCTTCTCACTGTTGTAGAAAATGAATAACTTCTCATGGACCCCGGAGTGCAAACGAGCCTTAGAGAAACTCAAAGGTATCTCTCGAGCCCACCTCTACTTTCATACTCTGAAGACAGACGATCAACTATACCTGTACTTAGCAGTATCCGAGATAGAGGTAAGTGGAGTCCTGGTCTGGAAAGAGGAAGGTACGCAATTTCCAATTTCCAATCTATATACCCTCTAGGCGAGGACAAAACTAGATACCCTCACCTACAAAATTTGGCGCTCGCTTTGCTAAGCGCCTCTAGGAAGCTGAAACCGTACTTTCAATGTCACCCCATATGTGTTGTAACTATTTACCCATTGAGGAATGTAATGCATAAACCCGAGCTCTCGGAATGATTGGCCAAATGGGTCGTAGAGATCAGCGGGTAGAATATCGAATATTGGACCCGGACCGCCATTAAATCTCAAATTTTGGCGGACTTTGTGGCCGAATTTACGTCGACCCTAATACCGAGGTCGAAAGAGAGTTGTTATTAAACTCGGGGACTTCTTTGGGAATCTGGACCCTCTTTACGGATGGTGCCTCGAACGCAAAAGGGTCCGGACTTGGCATCGTATTGGAGCCACCAATAGGCAATGTAGTTAGATAATATATTAGGACTATAAAATTAACAAACAACAAGGCCGAATATGAGGCCATGATTGCAGGTCTCGAACTGGCCAAAAGCTTGGGGGTAGAGGTGATCGAAGCTAAGTGCGACTCCCTCCTTGTGGTAAACCAAGTCAATGGGACGTTCGAAGTCAGAGAGGAACGAATGCAAAGATACCTGGATAAGTTGGAGGTAATGTTACGTCAGTTCAAGGAGTGGACTCTACAACATGTACCTCGGGATCAAAACAGTGACGCCGATACCCTTGCTAACTTGGGACCGTCGGTCGATGACAATGATTTCAACTCGAGGGCAGTCGTACAACTCATGATATCGGTGGTGGAGGAAGGTCACACCTAGATAAACTCAACAAGCCTAAGTTAGGACTGAAGAAATAAATATATAGAGTATCTGAAGACCGGAAAACTACCCTCGGATCCTAAAGAATTGAGGGCTCTGCATACGAAGGATGCCCGGTTCAGCTTGTCCGAAAGCGGTACCATGTTCACAAGAACATTCGATGGCCCATGCACAATATGTCTAGGATCGAGAGATACCGAGTATGTTCTGAGGGAGGTCCATGAAGGCACCTGCGAAAATCATTCGGGCGCCAAATCATTAGTTCAGAAAATAATCAGAGCCGGCTATTACTGGATCGACATGGAAAAGGACGCGAAGGAGTTCGTACGAAAATGCGACGAATGTCAAAGGCATGCTCCAATGATTCATCACCCCGAGGAGCTGCTGCATTTGGTCTTGTCACCCTGGCCGTTCATGAAATAGGGGATGGATATCGTCGGCCCCCTTCCATTGGCACCCGGTAAGGCTCAATTTATATTATTTACGAGTGACTATTTTTCTAAGTAGGTGAAAGACCAGACGTATGAGAAAGGCAGGGAGAAGAAAGTCATCAATTTCATTTGGGACCACATAATATGCCGGCCGAGATCATGTGCGACAATGGAAAACAATTCATCGGTAACAAAGTAAGCAAGTTTCTCGAAGACCATAATATCACAAGGATTCTATCAACCCCCTAACACCCTAGTGGGAACGGGCAAGCGGATTCCACGAACAAAACCGTACTCCAAAAACTCAGAAAGAGATTGACCGATGCCAAAGAAAAATGGAAAGAAATCTTGCCCAAGTCCTATGGGCGTACCGTACGACCTCAAAGTCCAGTCCGGGGCCACCCGTTCTCGTTGGTTTATAGTGCCGGAGCGCTAATACAGATCGAAGTAGGAGAACCGAGTCTCAGGTTCCGATATGCGACCGAAGAATTAAACGATGAGGCCATGAATACGAGCCTGGAATTGCTATATGAAATGCGTGAGTCCGCCTCGTCCAGATGGCCGCCCAAAAGCAACGAATTGAAAGGTATTACAATCGAAGAGCCAACCTTCGACACTTCGGTATCGGGGACTTAGTGTTAAAGAAGGTGACGTTGAGCACCCGAAACCCGAATGAGGGGAAGCTGGGGCTGAATTGGGAAGGTCCATATCAAATTATCGACATCACCGACAAAGGATCATACAAACTCGAAGCAATGAACGGTAAGAGATTACCGAACAACTGGAACGTGGCCCACTTAAAATGATACTACTGTTGAGGTACGATGCCATTCATTTGTTTTCTTTACATATTAGACTAACACTTGCATGTAACGATCAAGGGACAATACGACTATTAGGCTTGAAAGCACGCGATGCACTCTTTTTTCCTTAGACCGGTTTTGTCCCAAATGGGTTTTCCGGCAAGATTTTTAACAAGGCAATAGTGGACCGTGCTACCTTAGAATCAAAGACCGAAGTCAAGGACCACATCAACTGTATCCTAGGCCTCTATATGATGGGCCTCCGATACTGGGGGCATCACCCTCGGATAATGATTTTGGCAAGGAGAGAAACTTTATGCTCGAACTACCTCAGCTCGATGGATAGGATTTATTATAAGAGCCAAATGGTCAATTGAACCGTGACCACACAAACCTCCTAAGCTCTGACACCAAGCATGTACATAATTATAACCTTGTATATTACACATAGAAATGAAAGAAAGTTTCTCCTTACGGATAAATATTTTGTCCATTAAAAGTTTCTACATTCGGTCCCCTAAAAATTTTGAGCCCAAGGGCTACCTCTGTCCGGATCCGAGAGGTCACCCTCATTCGGGGACTATCATCCAATGCAGGCTCGGGTAACCCGAGGTATCGAAGTCCAGAGGCACAAAGCTTATTAAGCAGTTCCCAAATTTTAAAGGCTACGACCATCCCCATTCGAAACTATCATCCTGGGCAAGCCTGGATAACCCGGGGTAACGAGCCCATTGGGAAATACCCGAACTTTAAAGGCTATGACCATCCCCATTCGAAACTATCATCCTGGGCCAGCCCGGATAACTCAGGGTAAATTTCTCCCGGGTTTTTCAGAAGCCAACCGGTCCATATTTTCCTTCCACTCCTTGGCCATGGCCTTGACTTCATCTATCTCAGCCCGGAGCTGGTCAACCCGATCAATCTTCTGCTGTACCTGTGGATTTTGACAATTAGACACCGTGTATAGCTCATCATCTCTAGCTTCAAAAATATTTACCTGTTTCAATAGGTCGGCATGTTCTTTCTGAGCCGCATCTAACTCGTCTCGGAGGCTCTTGATTTTACCCTCACGTTGCTCGCTAAGAAGTTTATACACATTTCTTTTCTCAACAAGCTCTTTTTGGCTTCGGCCTCGAGTTGGCGCAACTCATCTTGGTACTAGAGGAAGGTCTCGTGGTGGAGCACCGAGGCCTGCAAATATGAGGAAAGATATTAGAATTATCAAAAAATTAGTTCAAATATCAGAAGAACTGTATTCACATGTATATAAATGTATTCTGAATTATGTATATTGCTGTATATATGATTAAACTGAAGAATAGTAAAAGCTGATTAACAATATATATTCAGAAAATCATGAATACAAATACAACACTATATTCACATGTTTAAAAATGTATTCTAAATCATGTATGTTGTTGTATTCATGATTATACTGAATAATAGTAAAAGCTGATTTACCATATGTATTCGGAAAATCATGAATATAATTATAGCAACATATAAATACACTGATTAGACATGTATTATTATACTACATATATACTAAAGAGGTTAAAAAATTTTAACCTCTGAATTCTCCCTAACAGCTATATCATGCTTTGTTTGGCCTTTGGGATTATCATGTAAGTTAGCCTCGGTTGATATTTGAATACCACCTTCATGTCTCCCAGTATATTTCTTTCTTTGATATTCCCTTTCTGTATTTTGATTGGCTTTAACATGTTCTGTATTTTGATTGGCTTTAACATGTTCGAAAATAAATTAGAATCATCAGGAATTATCAAGATTTACCCGGTTCAGCACCTGTTATGCTTCGTTGAACAGGCATGTCGCATCTACCTCGTTTATTTTGGTCTGGTCTTCTTTAGTCACTAGGCAACGTAGGTAACTGGCTATCCCTACGGGTGCGGAAAGAACCTGGGCATCCTCCGAAACGGTGATGATAATTTACCGCTTTTGACAAGGATTCGCACTCAGGGCAGGGAACCGGTTGACCAGTCTCGGGCTCGAGTTAAGCCCACATGCCCCCAGGACGAACCTTTCCTAGGTACCTCTAAGTCACCTAACCCGGTGATGTCCTCCGTGGCGGTGGAATCCACGCCATCAAAAGAATAGCGGAGTGGATAGTTGTACATAGACTTGGTAAATGAGGGTGACTCAGTGATGTCTATCACATCGAGTGCCTCTTTCGGGGCACTGCCCGCATCCCGGGAAGCCTCATCCCCAGGCTCCTCATCGACCTCCCTAGCCTGAGGTAGATTGGCCTACGAGTCTCTAGTTCAATGGCCCCCTGCTCTTCGAGGGGCGATGACTCACTGACCACAAAAACAAAAGGCTCTTCCCCCTTGGACTTGTCCTTAAGTCGATAGAGCAAGTCTGAAGCTGGTG
This sequence comes from Nicotiana tomentosiformis, assembly GCF_000390325.3. NCBI lineage: Eukaryota > Viridiplantae > Streptophyta > Magnoliopsida > Solanales > Solanaceae > Nicotiana > Nicotiana tomentosiformis. Next base: position 131,147,466 of record NC_090814.1, on the reverse strand, counting down.
CTTGGGACCTGGTGTTTTCCTTTAGCTTGCGCACCAGCCTTCTCCTTGTTTTCTTTTTCTCCGAGCTCGGGGAACTCGAAGCCCTCCTCCTTTTCCTCTCTCCGGCTTGCCCCGGAGCAGGAGACTCAACAGGCAAGTCCTCGTCCCCGACCGAAGGCCTAAGCTCGACATTCTTAGGCAAACCTGCAAAAGAAAGTAAAGGAGATAAGGACACGATGTTAGAAGAAAAAGTTCAATACGACTTGTTCGTGAAAAGAACCTTACCATGAAAACGGGCCTCTCAACAACCTTTTGAAAGTTTGCGCTATGAGCGTTCGGAGTAGAGTGACACAATGCTCTCGACCCAGTCCTCGAGTCTAGGGATAGAATTTGGAACTCGAGCAAGGGCTACAACATAACGAGCACCAATAAGAAAAGGGAAGATAACTCATAAAATCGACACTTAAAGGGAATACTTACGTGATGCATTCCACCTTTCGGGGAACGACCTCCACTCGGTTGGTACCAGGTCGACGGTCCTCACTTGAACATAACCTCCTTGCCAACCCCGATCCTGGTCCTCATCGATGCTCGAGAATGGGGCTTTGTTGGCCCGGCGTACTAGCTTTATCAGTCCTCCCCCCCTCCCAGAAGATTCGGGGACTGTATAAGCGGAGTAGATGATCGATGGTGAACGAACACCCATCGATTTTGTTCACAAAAAATCAGAGGAGGATCACGATCTTCCACAGTGATGGATGAATTTGGCCAAGGCACATACTATACCTCCTGTAGAAGTCTAAGATCACCGGGTCTACCGGGCCCAATGTAAAGGGATAAGTGTGAACACTTAGATATCCCTTGACATGGGTGGTAATGGCCTCTTCGGGGATCGGGGACCACTATGTCTTTGTCGGCCCAGTTGCAGTCTTTTCGGATCGTGAGAAGGAACTATTCGGTAATTGAGTAGATATATCTCGAGGCCTCCTCACACCGACCATGTACAGAAGAAGGCTTCTCAACCTTAAATTCGTCGGTGACTGAAAAACCACCGGGGATGAACATCTTCAAGTGGGGATCTTCCGCCGGTTCATCAACAACTGTATCGGGGACGGTCTCCTCGACCCCAGTGGTCGGTCGTGGGGGAAGAAGGAGCATCCTTTTGAGGAACAGATTTTGAGGTTTTTGCCATTGTTATGGAATAAAAAGCTTGGAAAAGATGGAGAAAGAGTGAAAGTTGAAAGATCAGACTTGTTGGCTTGAGTAGGAGATGAGTAAAAGTTTTTGCAAAGTAGTGAAGAACCTTGGGTAATGGGGGTACAAACGCTAGAGAATATTGAAATCGTGAAGGTACGAAAGTAGAAGATTTGGTGTAAAGTGAAAAATGGATAGAAGATGGGGTATTTATAGGAGTTCAGCAACGTTTCACGGATGGCCGACCGGGGGCTGACATGCATTTAATGCCATTATGACATGACTGACAAGACGTTTCAGATGTTTTGTCATTTCTGTCGCGATGTGTCAAGTAAGAATCGGGAGCTCATGTCATTTCTTGTCATTTACTCTATGAAAAATGAGGGGACTATCTGTATACGGGTAAAATCGGGCTCATGGTACACCCCGGTCTCAGACAAAATAAGCCAAGATCGAGACATGATGACAAGGGACTGAAATCGAGACAAAAGTCTCATAGAGTCACGGTTCAGAATCGGTCTTAGTCTTGAACGACTTCGAAGAACATTGTCGGGCAATCAAGCACGACCAATGGAGGGCCATTATACCCTGGACCGGCCGAAGATCACGGCGCGGATCTCGGCACGTATCGATGAAGAACCGGCAATTACTTAATCAGAGAATTTTTACCTTTTATAGAGTTGTACCTAGAGTAGGATTCCCCTACTATATAAAAAGAGGTCTAATAATTCATTAAACACATGGTAACACACATTCCAAAGTAATATATTATTATTTTTTCTGTTATTAGCTCTTTCTCTTGTTCATCAGTACTTGCCATAGTGAGCCTAGATCGAGGGTAAATATTTTACTACGTCTGGAACTATCCTCCTCGTACGGTTTGAATCTGTTTTATCTTTTTTTGTTCAATTTGACTTAATCTATCGTTTTGTATCAAATAAATTCACGTATCTTTAAAATTACTTACAAATTTAATTTTTATCCGCATTTGAGGGTAAACAGTTGGTTTCAAACTCCTATATTTTAGGCACTAGATGTTACTGTTTTATCCCATATTCTAATTTTTTTTAAAAGAAATAATTCGATTGTGAAGGGTATAAAAGTCGGCCAATATTTTGAGGATATTTTTGTAGTGGAACATTTAGTGTTCCAACATTCGTGCTTTTATAATAATAATAATATAGATATTCTCATATAATTAAGAACACAGAGATTTATTTTTTTATCAAACTAAAATCCAAGCACACCATAGGTCCCGTGCCTTTTTTAGGCGGAACAAATCGATGATATTCTTGTCAAGTTAGTAGTGAAAATATCAAACCAATAATTCTACATTATGGTTTCTTGTAACTAAATTTTAGACTTTACCATTCTCCTGTTAATAATATACTGGTCGTTTGCTGTAACAAGAAATCTTTTCCTTTAAATATATTTATTAGTACTAGTTAACAGTGGTTGCATAGATTAGATTAAGGTTGTCAAGGGGACGGGTTGGGCCGGGCTAGAGGAAAAGGAGACCGGCCGATCTCGGTACCGGTCCGGTTACCGGTTTTAAAATACCGGTCTTACCGGTTCCGGGCCTCGCCGGTGGAAAACTAAACCGGAACGGTTCCGGGCCTAATGGGCCGGGCTATTTTTTTTGTATGTGTATTTTGTATAACTATCGTAATTTATAACAAGATAAAGTAAAGATGTAAAACATAAAAATAATCTTATAAAAAAAATATTTGAATAAATTCCAAAGGCTTTAAAAGCCTAATATTTGACAAAAGTTCAAACCTTATATTTGAATATTTCATTAAGAATTTAAGATAATACAATGAAGACAAAAAAAATTAACTTATAATTTGCAAGTTATTTTTTAATTCAAACTTGCAAATTAAAGTTTATATTTTACAACAACTAAATTAAAGAAAAGAGAGTAAATTGAAATTGAAATTATTAAATATAATCTTCAAACTTCAAAGGCTTTGCATTGACCTAGTAAGTTCTTCATAATCAATATGAACTTATTGTCCATCTTCTAGAGCATTGCATTTCGATGGGTTACCATGTGTTAATATATCTCCAAGTTCCTCGTCCTCTGGTTTATCAACATCTTCATGTCCTTGATTTCTTTGTTCCAATCTAATCCAATCTCTGAACATACTAAAACTTCCAAAGCATTGCTTCCCAATGAGTAACAAATATCTCCTAATTGTTGTCTTGCTTGACTGAATGCGCTCTCTGATGCAACAGTTGAAATTGGCACATTTAGCACGTCCCGAGCCATTGCGGAAAGAACAGGAAATTTCTTTTTATTTTCATACCACCATGCCAACGGTGAAAATTCCTTTCTGTGAGACTCTGTTTGCTTTTGCAAGTAGAATTAAAGTTTATCAATATTCCTGCTACTGGTTTGAGTAGAAGAAAATGTAGACCAAATATTAAAACCATCAAAGCCATCATCATCATCCACAGTAGCAGATGTAGTAGAAGTAGTACAATGAAAAGTGGGATTAATATTGTGATCACGCCCAACTATGCCTTGTAAGAAGGATTAAGCGGTCGCTGCAAATATAACCCGGTTCAAGTCCGGAGTCGAATCCCACACGGAACTAACCTATTTACTACAACCTTAAATAATGCTAATGATAAGCTCAGACAACTTCCAGATGCAATAGTTTTATGAATAATCAGTGGAATTTATTTAGCCAAGGAAAAATGACAATAAAATTAGCAATAATTAAGACTAAAATTAAATTCAAGGGTAAAAGGATCTAGGGCTATTGATTTCCCCAATTGCCGGATTAATTCTCAACTCTTTAGCTATAATCTCGCCATAATACGCTATGAGGATTATGAGTTCCGGGCTACTGTAATTACCTTTCTATCAATGACGATAATTTACTAGAAGCATTATATCGAACTACTCTAGTTAACAATTTATGCAACTCAGAATCATCCCACCAAAGCTTCGTTATTTCTAACTCCACTTTTAAATTCAAGTAATTAATCTCTTAACTTCCCCCAAAGTGGTGTTGTTCAACAATAATCTAATCAAGTATTCTTTCTCAAGCAACACAAGGTGAATAGACACGATTAATCGAGGGCCCTTTCAATTAACCACAATACAATACATAATTGAACAATCATAGAACAAACACGGCTCAATTATAACAAAATAGAGTCAGGACTTCATCCAACAATTGGTTCCATCAACCCTAGATAACAGATTTAGCTACTCATGCTAATGAAAAACAAATCACTAAAATAATTCATAATTAACAAATAGAAGTATCAAGAAGAAGATGAAAACTCTTAAGAATTTATCCGTCTTCTCCCCCTCGTTCTTGCCTCTAAAATCTTCTAAAAACAGCTATCTCTCACTTCTGGACGAGTTTAGGTTTCATATAGGTTTAGGTTAGTCGCCTAGAAAATTACATAATTAACCCTACGTGTTTGGCTTTCGTCCGCCCGTCCACGGATGCGGATTCAACCGCGGATCCGGCCGCGGATGTGGACTGCCTCACTGCCTTGAGTTCGCGGCCCACTCTGCGACCGCGCACCTAGAGGGGTCATTTCTCTTGCTTTTCTCGCTCCTTTTCAACCGGGCTAACCTTCGATTGCCCTTTCACATTCCATGTTGACTCTAAAACACTCGTTAGCTCCCTCCTAGCTCAGAGTAGCTCCTTCAAAGTATCAAATTCTTAATTAGAGCATTTTGTTATCTTTTAGCATTCAAATATCAATAAAGTGCCACTAAATTAGAGTGTAAGTAGTGTCTAAATTGCATGAATATAGACTACTATCAACACCCCACAGTTAAACCATTGCTTGTCCCCGAGCAATCAAACCACACTCTAAGAGGCTTCACTGAGCGACTTCCCTACTCGTCACACCAAGAATATTTCACATAAATTGAGTAAATTAGTGCAACATCTACACCTCAAGAGTTGACTCCCTCTAGCCACGCAATGTTCCTAACTGGCTTACTTACTCTATATCAAAGGTCTAGACTTACCTCTCCTTCATGAATCAAGTGCCTGCTCACAATAAAAGAGACTCATTTCACAATTAGTAAAATTCACACACACTGAGGAACTTTAAAAGGAACATAATTCACTCACCCTCAGAAATAACATTCTTGTGCCACAGGAAACGCACTATAGGCTTGCCCATAGTGTACGACTCTACTAATTGAGCTCACTCAGTCTAGGATCAAGTAGGACTTTATTTGGATGTAATGTAGGCTGTAGGTTGGGTAGGATATATTTGGATATATAATAGTGACTATACCTCCCTAAGCACTTTAATACATTTATTTTACAATCAAGTCCACACCTAAGTTAAACCAATATTTTCATTTTTTTTAACACCACATATACCACCCCACACTTCTTCTTTGAGCACAATCACTTTAAAAGCCACCAAAGATTTATTACCAATCAACTTGATACACTATTAATAATGTTCTTCTCTTTTTTTTTTCTTTTTTTTTCCAAGTGGCCTTTTCCAACAAGATTTACCTTTCTCCTTATATCCTAGTTCCACTCAAAAGCTCCATCAACTACCCCACACTTTATCCTTTGTAAATTCATAGTATTTCTAGTACTAACGAGAGGTAAAGGATTCAAAAAGATGGTCAATTCAAACAAGGGATAGGGCTTGTAATGTGGTTGCCAAGGAAACAGGATTACATGCTCAATGAGTTTAACTATGGTACATAGAAAATAGGTGGGTGGAGTATGTATATATATGGTTCAACAAAGAAATGCCTATATCACTTCCCAGACTAACCAAGACTACCATTTCGCTTTGCAGACACACAGGGCAAGTTCTGGGCGTTAAATGTCGTGCACAGAATATAACAAGCCACTCACACACATGGAACATGACTCATTCTAGATTAGATCATCAAACACTCAGATCAGGGTATTTTAGCCAAATTAAGAACATACATTTTAAGGCCTTCTTACAAGAGTCAACAAATAAGCCTAAGCGTCACACTAAAGTAACCGCTATATTCAAGGCATTATGAAATCAAACAAGGCTTCTTATTTTAATTCTGCCCATAGCCCATAAGTTCCTAACTAAAAAAAATAAAAAGCTAACTACACCTGGTTCAAACAAAACCCTTGGAAAAGAACCGTGGTTTGAAGAAAAACCAAGGGGGAATTGATACACTACTACAAAAGAAAATCTGTCTTTTTTCTTTTGACTTTAGTCACTCAAGAAACCCGTTGAATGATATCTATCGTTGGGCCAAGTCGAAATTGATTTATACAAATAAACTACGAAACTATCTACATACAACAAAGTATCCCCCACCCCACACTTAAAAAGATGGCATGTCCCTATGTCATACAAAGTAAAGTAATGTGAGGTAAAGGAACTTCCCTGGTGGATCAGTCTTGATCGGAGACAGTGCCATGGTCGAGATGACATGCTCTCCCCAGTGCACGCAACCATCCCATGTTTTTCTTTTCTGACTTCGCATTTTGGGTTGCCAAAGCATCAACTATGGTCCCCAATTCTGTGACGGAAGTGCGCAGTCCTGCCATGTCTTGTTCTAGGGCTGTCATTTGCGTGCTCCGTCTGACCTGGGATGGTCCTTCAGCCACTGCAGCTTGTTCCTATGGGGGTGAAGCAGGTTCAACCTCCTTCTGCCCTTCATCACCCTCTTCCGACGTATTAGAATCATCACTATGAGCTACTCCTGGTGCCACCGGGTCTTCCCCGATGGTCATTTTGTCTGCCCGAAACTTTGATTCTTTCTTTACCATGCCATCCGCATTTGGGTTCTCAGGCACCCTTGCTGCCCGGCACAATCTAGTGATCAGAGAGGGGAAAAAGAACCCATACCTCTTCTGTGTTGAACTGGCGAACATCTCAGAATGAAGAACCTTGGCCACATCGAAGTCGTGGCCATTCACGAAGCACCATATCAAGGCTGCTCTCGGACCATTTACCTCTGTGGTGTTGTGGGACGGCAGTAAGCGACTGTTGATGATGTACAACCAACATTTTCCTTCAAAAGTGAGTGAGGAAGAGTGTAGCTTCTATCCCGGCACAACCCACACTACCTCTTTGTCTGGTGCACAAATAGTTTTGAAAAACTTGTTCCATGTGATGGGTTATCTCCTGTAAGTATCATAGAAATCTTCCTCCCCATTGAATTCAGGCAATCGATGTACTCTCCTGATGGCTTCTAACGAGGTATCCACCCTCGTGTGTTGCACAGTGCATATTCTATCCTCATGTTCGGGGCAGTTGGCATAGAACTCCCGAACAAGCATCAAGTTACCCTCCTCCGGCTCTTCGAAAAAGCTGTCCAATCTACGCCTGATCAACTCCCGATACATATTAGGGCATTCATCCTGGAGGGACGCCCTGTCAATACCCCTTTCCGGTATAGGTTTTTAGTGGTCTTCAAGCTGAAACGGTCTTGGGCAGCTCTGGAGACAAACCTAGTACGATCAAACTGAGTTGTACTGGTATGTGCCCGTCCCCGAGATGAGCCTCCATGACCACTTGATGAGGCCCCGGTAGCGCGTCTCTTCCTTGAGGGTTGCATTTTACCTACACAATAAATACTACTATCAGTGGATAGAGGAATATGTGTTCCAATGGCGGTTACTCAGACTTCACTCGCACAATTGGTCATAATTTATCTTCAACACTTATTAAGGCAAATCAAAAAATAAGTAGTGTGCATATGTACCCCCAAGTCACCCAAAGACCCAACCAAACCCAATAATGGCTTCCTCCAAATCAATCAATTCAAATAGCCTCCATATACCACATATAAACCACAATCTAAATCCCAAACAAAAGTACCTATGATTTTACTACCCTATACAGAAAAGGAAAATAAAATTAAAAAAAATAATACTAAGAAAGAGGAATAAAAGCATGTACTTACTTGGACATCTTGAGAAGAACGGAGGTTAGAGATCGGTTGAGTGGAGAAGAGAAGGAAGGAGAATAGTCTTGTGTTAAAAGGAAAATATGGGGGAAAGGAAGGGTTTGAGTTCTTGAGGTTAGGGAGGGAAGAAGAGAAGTGGTGGGGGGGGGGGGAGTGAGGGGTTTGGGTTCTTGAGGTTAGGGAGGGAAGAAGAGAAGGGGGGGGGGGGAATGAGGGGTTTGGGTTCTTAGAGTTAGGAAGGGAAGAAAAGAAGTGGGGGAAGTGAGGGTTTGGGTTAAGTAAAAGAAGGGGGTGGGGGATTAAAATAAAAAAACTTACCTGGACAAGCCTGAGCTTCCGCGCCCCAATCCTCGGTCTAATCCGCGGCCACGGATTCTGGGTAGAGGGGGTCCCAAAATCCGCGATCCAATCCGCGGCCGCAGACGGGGGGCAGAACACATGCCTAAATCCGCGGTCCAATCCGCGGCCGTGGATCTCCGTCTCCAACCAATTTTTGTGTTTGCCATAAAAAAAATTTTCCCAGTCTTGGGTTAATTTCGACCCCTGAATCCTTCTGATGTGCGTGATCTTTGCCCTGCACACTAGTTGGTCAGTCAAAGTCATTCAAAATCAATTACAACAAACAAATTAAGAAAAATAATGGGTTGCCTCCCAAAAAGCGCCTAAGTTAACATCGCGACACGACGATTTGCAACAAACCATGGGTTTCCTCCCAGGAAGTGCCTGATTTAACGTCGCGGCATGACACAGGTTTTCATTATCACTCCTCGTTCGCGTACTGGGGCTCTTCCAAAGTTATCACCACTCTATCCCCTTTCTCTTCGACCATTCCAAGGTAATGTTTCAACCTTTGCCTATTTACCGTGAACTTGTTTGTCCCATCTTTGGATTCAATCTCCACAGCTCCGCTTGGGAACACTTGCACCACTATGAGGGGTCCTGACCATCTGGACTTCAACTTACCCGAAAACAACCTCAATATCGAATTGTATAACAACACTTGATCTCCAGGCTTGAAGTTCCGATCTAAGATGTGCTTATCATGGATTATTTTCATCTTTTCTTTGTATAATCTGGCATTTTCAAAACATGGAACCTGAATTCCTCGAGCTCATGTAACTTAGTTACTCTGCTGGTGCTTGCGGTCTCTATATCCAGATTCAGCTGCCGCATTGCCCAAAGTGCTTTATGTTCGAGCTCTACCGAAAGGTGGCATGCCTTTCCAAAAACCAACTTATACAATGACATACCAATTGGAGTTTTGAATGCTGTGCGGTATGCCCATAATGCATCATCCAGCTTCTTCGCCCAATCGATCTTTTTTGCATTCACTGTCTTTGTCAGGACACTTTTAATTTCTCTATTGGACACTTCAACTTGCCCGCTCGTCTGTGGGTGGTACGGTGTGGCTACTTTGTGGTGAACTCCATACTTTTCCGATAGACGTGCGAATGCTCTATTGCAAAAATGGGTTCCACCATCACTAATTATAGCTCTCGGGGTGCCAAAATGTGTGGAGATGTTTTTCTTTAGGAAACTTGTTACCCCTTTTGCATCATTGGTTGGGAGATCCACTGCTTCGACCCACTTGGAGACATAGTCAACCACTACCAATATATATTTGTTACCGAGCTGACGAACGGCCCCATAAAGTCGATCCCCCACATGTCAAAAATCTCCACCTCTTGAATTATTGTCATCGACATCTCGTGACGGCGAGATATATTGCCTGTCCTTTGGCATTCATCGCAACTTTTGACCCAAGCATGGGCATCCTTGAATAGAGTAGGCCAATACAATCCCGATTCCAACACTTTTGCTGTTGTCCGAATTCCTCCAAAGTGTCCACCATATGGTGAAGCATGGCAAGCCTGCAAAACAGAAGGTTGATATTTCTCGGGGATACACCTCCGGATCATGTTATCTACACATATTTTAAACAATAGAGGTTCGTCCCAATAAAAGGCTTGACAGTCGCGAAAGAACTTTTTCTTTTGAATTGAGGAAAGTTCATAAGGTACAATACCGCTTGCTAAATAGTTAGCAATATCAGCATACCAGGGCGTCTCCTCCATTATCACAGCAAGTAACTGTTCATCCGGGAATGTCTCTGTTATGTCTTCAACCTCCATTCTCTTTTCAGCTCCTTCCAATCTTGAGAGGTGGTCTGCCACTTGATTGTCTGTCCCCTTTCTGTCACAAATTTCCAGATCGAATTCTTGTAGCAAAAGAACCCAGCGAATCAAACGTGGCTTTGACTCCTTCTTTGCTATCAAGTACCTAATTGCTGCATGGTCAGTATAAATAATAACTTTTGAACCAATTAAGTACGACCTGAATTTGTCGAAGGCAAACACTACAACCAGCATTTCCTTTTCCGCTACAGTGTAATTGAGCTGTGCACCGCTGAGCGTCCTGCTTGCATAGTAAATCGGGTGCATCATCTTGTCTTTTCGCTGCCCCAAGACTGCTCCTATAGCATAATTACTGGCGTCGCACATGAGCTCGAATGGTTGCTCCTAGTTGGGTGCAACAATGATGGGTGCAGTTATCAGTCTCTTCTTCAGCTCCTCAAATGCCAACCTGCAATCATTAGAAAACACAAAGGGCTGGTCCTTTTCAAGAAGTTTACATAAAGGGTTAGCAATTTTGGAAAAATCTTTTATGAATCGCCTGTAGAACCCGGCGTGCCCAAGGAAAGTTCTCACTGCCTTGACCGAAATGGGCAGTGGCAATTTCTCAATCACATCAACTTTAGCATGGTCAACCTCAATTCCCTTACTGGACACTTGATGCCCTAAAACTATTCCTTCTTGTATCATAAAATGGCACTTTTCCCAATTCAGCACCAAATTTGTCTCCACACATCTTTTGAGCACTCTTCTTAAATTTTGAAGACAATCTTCGAATGAATACCACACCACGGAGAAATCATCCATAAACACCTCCATAATATCCTCCACCATGTCAGTGAAAATGGCTAACATGCACCGCTGGAATGTAGCCGGTGCTTTGCAAAGTCCAAAGGGCATTCTCCGAAAGGTAAAGATGCCATATGGACAAGTAAAGGATGTTTTCTCTCTGTCTTCCGGGGCTATTGAGATCTGGTTATACCCCGAATATCCATCCGAGAAATAGAAGTGGGACCGCCTAGCTAACCTGTCCAACATTTGGTCAATGAAAGGCAATGGGAAATGGTCCTTTTGAGTGGCTATGTTTAGTTTCTGATCATCCATGCAAATCTACCACCCTGTGATTGTACGAGTCGAGATCAACTCGTTATTCTCATTTTGTACAACCGTCATTCCTCCTTTTTTGGCACACATTGGATAGGACTGACCTAGTGGCTATCAGAGACGGGGAAGATGATACCCGCATCCAGCCACTTGATCACTTCCTTCATATTTAGGTTCAGACGTCATTGATGTTCCCTGAAAGGTTTGTGCCCCTCTTTTAGAAGAATCTTGTGCATGCAAAAGGCTGGGCTGATACCCTTTATGTCTGCCATGGTCCAACCAATGACAGTCTTACATTCTCGCAATACCTTCAATAGTTGCTCTACCTGCACAGCTAGCAAACCAGATGATATAATAACAGGCAAATTAGAATTAGGCCCCAAGAAAGCGTACTTGAGGTGGGCTGGAAGCGGTTTCAGGTCTAGCTGTGGTGGCTCCTCTATTGATGGTTTTGCAGGTGGTGTTTCTCTCTCTTTTAAGCGTAGGGGCCCGAACTAAGGTTCCCTTTTCCACATTCCTTGACCTTCAAGAGCCATGACCCACTCTGCCAACCCTTCATCATCCATCTCTTCCAAATTCATCAAGTAGGCTTCTAGTGGATCCTTGATATTAAGGGTCTCATCATCTTCTTGCAGTATCACATCTACGGCCTCCACTAGTGAGCAGTTTGCAAATTCACTAGGTCTCCTCATGGATTGTTGAACGTTGAATATTATTTCTTCATTGTTCAACCTCTTTTTCAACTCTCCAGTCTCACTATTAATTAATGCTCTCCCAGTGGCTAAGAATGGCCTTCCCAGAATGATGGGTATCTCTTTATCCACCCGACAATCAAGAATAACAAAGTTTGTAGGAAATACAAATTTCCTCACTTGCACAAGCACATCATCAAGAATTCCTGTCGGTCTTTTGACTGTGCGATCAGCCAGTTGCAGCAACATTGAGGTCGGTCTAGCTCTGCCAATGCCCAGTTTCGTGTCGATTGCCAAGGGCATTAAGTTTATGCTGGCTCCCAAGTCATACAATGCTTTAGCAACAACATAACTCCCAATAGTGCATGTGATAGTGAAGCTACCTGGATCAGACACCTTTTGGGCCATAGGTCTTGTCATTACCGTGCTGCAGGTCTGTGTCAGAGTTATAGTGGACAGGTCCTGGAAGTCAAATTTCCGCGACATCAGGTCCTTCATCATATTTGCATACCCTGGCATTTTCCTCAAAGCATCCATGAGTTGAATATTCAATTGAATCTGTCGAAGCATTTCCATGAATTTCCTGTATTGATCATCTTTCTTTTGTTTTGCCAATCTCTGAGGGAATGGTGCAGGAATCAATCTCTATCCATTACTTGATGTCTTTTCTTTGTTGGAAGCTTCTGGCACAAGAGGCGCCACCTGTTCTGAAACTTGTTCACCGTCCTTCTCCTTACCCTTGTCAACATGTGGTTGTTCAGTTACAACCTCGGTGAGCTCTGCTGACTCATCTGCCTCTAATGTAACTGGAGTAGTTGGCGTAGTCTCTCTCCTAAATTGAGCAACTTCTTGCTCTTTGTCTAAATCTCTTCTATTCTTGAGACTCACTGCCATTAGCTGATTTGGGTTCTGTTCCTCTAGGTTAATATTTGTATCTGCAGGCAATGTTCCTTGGGGGCGATTGTTCAAGGCCATAGACAATTGTCCCAGTTGAGTTTCAATGCCTTTGATTGCTGAATCATGTGCTTCTAACTTTTCTTGCATCTTACCATTTGTTCCAATGAGTTATTGTAGCATACCCCTGACTTCTACCATATTGTTGTCCTGTTGTTGATGAGGTGGTTGGTAGGCCAACTGTTGCTGGTGCTGCTGATTATAGCCCTGCTGCCTTTGAAAAGGCACAACTTGAGCTTGTGGTCGTGCGCCTCCAGAATTAGGGTTGTGTTGTGGCAGGTTGGGTCTGTACTACTGGTTTGGTGCTGGTCCCCATTGTTGCCCACCTTGCCTCTGACCTCCAAAATTATTGACATAATTCATGTCTTCTCTGAAGCCCTGATTGTCATTCTCTCCACTCCACGAGCACACATATGACTGGTTTATGCAAGGAGTGCACAATCCTCCATTCGTTGTATCAACAATGTGCACTTGCTTTGTACCCATCTCATCAATTTTCTTTGTCAGTATGCTCATCTGAGTCATGAGAGTGGCTATGTTCTCTGCATGGGAATTGTTTTGGTCAAGAGCAACAGAATGTACTATTGGTGTAAGTGTCGTACCTCTAGCCATCCAGCCTGAATTTTGAGCCATCTTGTCAAGAAGAATCTTTTACTCTGTGAATGTCTTGCTAAAAAATGCACCCCCAGCTGAAGCATCTACATTAGCCTTCAAACTATCTGCTAAACCCACGTAGAATCTTTGTCCCAGCATCTTATCTGGAATGCCATGGTGTGGACACTTCACTAGAATACCCTTGAACCTCTCCCAGGTTTCTTGCAAGGACTCAGTTGGATTTTGCTTGAACTGCAATATCTCATCAATCTGCCTTGCAGTCTTGTTGGGAGGATAAAACTTGTTTAAGAACTATTTGATTAATTCTTCCCAAGTGGCAATGGAGTTTATTGGGAGTGAATTCAGCCAAGTTTGAGCCTCTCCAGTCATAGAGAATGGAAACAGTAATAGCTTGATGGCTTCAGGAGTCACATTTGGCTGTCTTTGGGTCACACATATTGATAGGAAGTTCTTCAGATGTTGTTGTGGGTCTTCAAAGTATGACCCGGAGAACAATCCCTTATTTTGCAATAGATGCAGCATGTTGTTGGTGATCTGGAATGTCTCCGCTTGTATCTGAGGTACAACAATGGCAGTGGCTAAGTTATATAGAGCAGCTTCTGGCACAAGAGGTGCCACCGCTCCATTGTTTGAGTTAACCCGATTATTCCGATTATTTTCGTTGACATCGTCCACGTTGTCCATTTTAATTTCGGGTGTGTGTTTTTGTTGTAACTGTTTGTTCTTCTTGTTGGCTCGATTTAATGCCCTAAATGCTTTCTCGGGGTCTGAAAGTCCTTCAAAAAGTTCACCAGCCCTCTAAGAATCCTAGCAATTCTTCTAAGTTGTAATAAATAACATCGTTAGTTCACCGGTAACGGCACCAAAATTTGATCACGCCCAACTATGCCTTGTAAGAAGGACTAAGCGGTCCCTGTAAATATAACCCGGTTCAAGTCCGGAGTCAAATTCCACAGGGAACTAACCTATTTACTACAACCTTAAATAATGCTAATGATAAGCTCAGACAACTTCTAGATGCAATAGTTTTATGAATAATCAGTGGAATTTATTTAGCCAAGGAAAAATGACAATAAAATTAGCAATAATCAAGATTAAATTGAATTCAAGTGTAAAAGGATCTAGGGCTATGATTTCCCCAATTGCCGGATTAATTCTCAACTCTTTAGCTATAATCTCGCCGTAATATGCTATGAGGATTATGAGTTCCGGGCTATCGTAATTATCTTTCTATCAATTACGATAATTTACTAGAAGCATTCTCTCGAACTACTCTAGTTAACAATTTATGCAACTCAGAATCATCCCACCAAAGCTTCGTTATTTCTAACCCCACTTTTAAATTTAAGTAATTAATCTCTTAACTTCCCCCAAAGTGGTGTTGTTCAACAATAATCTAATCAAGTGTTCTTTCTCAAGCAACACAAGGTGAATAGACACGATTAATCGAGGGCCCTTTCAATTAACCACAATACAATACATAATTGAACAATCATAGAACAAACACGGGTCAATTATAACAAAATAGAGTCAAGACTTCATCCAACAATTGGTTTCATCAACCCTAGATAACAGATTTAGCTACTCATGCTAATGGAAAACAAATCACTAAAATAATTCATAATCAACAAATAGAAGTATCAAGAAGAAGATGAAAACTCTTAGGAATTTATCCGTCTTCTCCCCCTCGTTCTTTCCTCTAAAATCTTCTAAAAACAGCTATCTCTCACTTCTGGGCGAGTTTAGGTTTCATATAGGTTTAGGTCAGTCACCTAGGAAATTACATAATTAACCCTGCGTGTTTGGCTTTCGTCCGCCCGTCCTCGGCCGCGGATTCGACCGCGGATTTGGACTGCCTCACTGCCTTGAGTTCGCAACTTCGCGGACCAGTTCGCAGCCTACTCCACGGCCGCGCACCTGGAGGGGTCATTTCACTTGCTTTTCTCGCTCCTTTTCGATCGGGCTAACCTTCGATTGCCCTTTCACATTCCATGTTGACTCCAAAACACTCGTTAGCTCCCTCCTAGCTCGGAGTAGCTCCTTCAAAGCATCAAATTCTTAATTAGAGCATTTTGTTATCTTTTAGCATTCAAATATCAATAAAGTGCAGCTAAATTAGAGTGTAAGTAGTGTCTAAATTGCATGAATATAGCCTACTATCACATTGCCTACATTATTAGCAGCAACATTAATTATATTTGCATAATAATTACATAATTGCTATAAATAATCATTTAATTTGTTCATATAACAGTATATATCTGGGATTTCAATTGGTCCAATCTCCATATAAGTATATAAATTATTGATTAATTAGTGATAATTAGACATCTTAATAGGAGGATTTAAAATAGCACCAATTAAGTAAATAGGAGGAATTGGAAAGAAATATTTTTTGAATTTTCCTTGCATTTTTTCAACAGTATCCTTATATTTTTATTTCTTCTTGAAATTAGAGAGTAGGAAAGAAATTTCAGCTATATGTACTAAAGCCATAGTAACAGTAGGGTAATAAGCTCCAGAAAACTCAACAGTAGTTGTATAAAATTTAACAATATCATTAATGGTCTCCCAAGTATTAGTTGTTAACATACGGTTTGGATCAGTACAATACGCATTAACAACTTCAATTATATGCAATCTATATTTATAGCAACATCTTAAAAATAAGTATGTATAATTCCATCTAGTAGCAATTTCGTCTGGCATGAATATGGAGTTAAGGTTATGTTCGGTATACTTAGTCTTAAATTTTCTAATTCTAGATTATCTATTATTTTCTTGAATAACACCAACTGCTCTTCTAACATGAGTAATCTCAGTCAAAAATAAATCAAGGTCACTTTTAATAATTAAATTATGAACATGTCATGCACACCTAACATGAAAAATTTCGTCAAGTGGTGGTTGAAAATGCAGTCTTAATATTAAAATAACGGCATTATTGTTAGAAGCATTATCAAAAGACATGCACAATAGTTTTTTATTAATATTATAAAATGCAACAACTTCGCAAATAGTAGTACTTATAAAAATAACAGTATGACTTTGATCTTCATCATATTTAAAAACAATAATACGTTTTTTGCATATAATAATTATCATTTATCCAATGACATGTAATTGTCAAATAATATTTTTCATTAACAACATGGCCAATATCAGAAGTTAGAGAAACTCTACAAGGAAGATTGTCAAACAAATAATGTATGTATGTGTGATATTGTCCATGAATTCTAAAGATATCAGATCTACAAGTACTTTTAGGGATACCTTTAAATAAAGGATTATAAATCCTTTGAATATACATAATAAGATGTGATGAAGAAGCAAAATAAAAAGGTAGACAACCCAAAGCAATCATTTCTGCTAACTCCTCACGATCCTTCATTTTATCATATTTTATAAGTCCTCCAGTACTAGGGTTTAGAGTTCCTTGATTTTCATCTAAATTAGACTCTCATTCTATAGGATGAGTAATTCTCAGATGTCTACAAAGTATCCTAGTCCCCCCAAAACTTCCTCTAGTCTTATGTTTAAAATAATCTTTACAAATTTTGCATCTAACTCTATCAGTATTCTCTATTTCCTCAAAAATATTTCCAAACTTTACTTCTCCTTCTCCGATGAGTAGTAGTCGGGGCCACAGGTGGTCTACTACTAGTGCCATGACCACCACCCTTGCTACCAACTCCAACACTACTAGGTGTAGGTGGTGTTTCATCTTTAATTTCTAATTCATTATCTTCTATACCATAAAATTTTTGTAACTGTTCATCATCTATATTATTATCAGCTGATGTTTCAGAAACATGTGTAAAGTCATTTAAATTACCACCATAAGTTGAAGTAACACCTCTTTTTTTATTTTTCTGATTACCCCGATTAGCAACCTTATTACAAACTCGTTTTGCAGCATTAAACATATTGTGAAAATTTACCTACTAATAAAAATTAAATATGAAAATAAAATATTAATTAAGAGAAAGAGTTGGAATGAGTGCATCGAATTCTGCAATAAATTGAACACTTGATGATTTTTGAAGTCTTGAAATTGCATTTCGCAACTCTGACGTTACCACGAATAAACTTTAATTGTTCAAAATTCAAACTTCAAATAATACCATAAATAGAATTCCCAAAAACAATGAGAGCCAAATAGTTGTTAGCAATTTAGGTGAAGAATGAGAGAATGACAATTGAGAATTTGGTTTTAAGAATTGAGAAATAAGTGAAGAAATGAATAAGAGGGGGGAGTCTATTTATAGCTTTTCAAAGGGATAAATTAGTAACTAATAAAAGTGTTATTTTTGAAAAAAAAAAGCCCCTAAAGGGCTATTCTTGCATATTAGCCTTTGGGCAACGGTCAAAATGGAATGTGACTATTGCCAATGGTCAAGACTATGTGTAACGACCTGGCCAGTCATTTTGAGAGTAATAGCCCCGATCCCCTATTTTTTGCTTTTCCCGTATCTGTTTCTGATTATGTGATTTGTCGGGAGGTCTTGTTTTGGTTTCGGAGTGTCTTGGGACACGTAGTCCCTAAAACATAAGCTTAAGTCTTAGGATTTTGACCGTAGTTGGAACTGTGTAAAAATGACTCTATAATGGAGTTTCGTCGGTTCCGTTAGCTCCATTGGGTAATTTTGGACTTTGGAGCGTGTACGGACTGTAAATTTGATGTATGTAGCTGATTTAGGCTTGAATTGGCGAAAGCTGAATATTTGGAGATTTTGACCGATAGTGGACTTTTTGATATCGGGGTCGGATTCCAATTCCGGAAATTAGAGTAGGTCCATAATATTGAATATGACTTGTGTGCAAAATTTGAGATCAATCAGACGTGGTTTGATAGGTTTCGGTATCGGTTGTAGAAATTTAAAGTTTCAAGTTCATTAAATTTGGATTGGAGGGTGATTCGTGTTTTTGTTGTTGTTTTATGTGTTTTGAGGGGACGACTAAGTTTTTATAGTGTTTTAGGACTTGTTGGTATATTTGGTAGAGGTCCCGGGGGGCATCGGGTGTGTTTCGGATGCTTAACGGATTGAATTTGGACTTAGGCAAATGGCTGAAGCTTCTGGTTTCTGGTATTTTCGCACCTGCGGTGGGGAGACCGCAGGTGCGGGATCGCACGTGCACAAGGTTTATCGCAGAAGCGAAGTTGGGAGGTTTGTTCAGGGGTAACAGGTGCGTGAAAAATGCCGCATCTACGATGTCCACAAATGCGCTAGAAGAACCGCAGGAACGAAGAGGGACCGCAAAAGCGGACAAGATTCTGCAGGCGTGCACTCGCAGGGCGACCCCTTCATCGCAGGTGCGGAGGCAGAGAGGAGTAAGTGGTTTGCGCAGAAGCGCTCATTTTTCCTCACAAGCGGATGCGCAGGTGCGAGCCCAGGCTCCGCATGTGCGAAAATGCCTGGGCAGAACCTACTTAAGCGAGACTTCAAGATTTTTGGCCATTTGCATCATTTTGAGCTGGGTTTGGCGATTTCTTGAGAGCATTTTCGAGGGATTTCGTGAGGTAAGTCCCTTGTGCTTATTTTTGATCAATAATCTTGCTTCCCCATTTATGTTTTTACCTAGTTAGTGTGTATTTAAGATGAAATTTGGGAGTTTGAGGCTAGGGATTTGAAGAGTTTGATTTTGGATTTTGAGTGGTCATTTGAGGTCAGATTTTGATAAATTTGGTATGGTTCGACTCGTGAGTGAATGGGGTTTCAGATTTTATGAATTTTACCCGATTCCGAGACGTGGGCCCGGGTCGACTTTGTAAGACGGATTTCAAAATTTTGTTAAAGTCTTGATTTCATTAATTAGATTAGTCTATTATAGTTGTATTTATGGTATGTAATTAGTTTTTGCTAGATTTGGGCCATTCAGAGTCAGATATTTGTGAAAAAGGCATTATTACCGATTGATTGAGCTTGGTTCGAGGTAAGTGGCTTACCTAACCTTGGGGGGAGGGGGGAATCCCCTTAGGATTTGGTACTGTTGTGATTTGTGAGCGCCATGTACGTGAGGTGACGAGTACGTACACGGGCTATTTGTTGAAAACCAGATTTATTTTACTGAGTAGCAACCTATTTTTCCTTTAATTTGAGTTATACCGCTTAAATGAGTATTAGTCTATTTTTATTCTTAATTGAGCTATTCCAATATGCGTAGTTTTTCAGTTTAGTCTAATATCGCATGTCTACGTGCTTTAACTGCTTATTTGAACTCTGTGAAGCATGCCTTGTTGATTTCCTATTTTTCATTATTCTTTATCAGTCTTAACTGTAGAATTCTTGTTGTTAACTATGGTATTTATCGGTTGAGCTGTGTGTTTACATTTGATACTACGAGGCAATTCCTCGGGAGTTCTCCCTACATATTTACTTTTGAGACTACGAGGGGGTTCCTCCGGAGTTTTTCCTGCACATTTACTTTTGAGACTACGAGGCGGTACCTCGGGAGATCTCCTGCAATATTTACTTTTGAGACTATGAGATGGTATCTCGGGAGATCCCCTGTTGAGTATTTACTTTTGGGACTACGAGACGGTATCTAGGGAGCACCCCTGTGATTATCACATTGTTTGTTTGTGTGTTGTTATTTCTCTGTGAATTCCTTCGGTTAAATTCTCCATTTTACTTCATTTCATTATATCATTTGTCTTGTTATTATATCCCAGTATGGCCCGGACCTGACCTCGTCACTACTCTATCGGAGTTAGGCTTGGCACTTACTGGTATCAATTGTGGTATACTCATGCTACTCTTCTACACATATTTTGTATGCAGATTCAGGTGTTCATTATCAGCCGCATTACCAGTGAGTCGAGACTGTGTTGGAGACTTTAAGGTATATCTGCTACGTCCAAAGACCTCGGAGTCCCCCTCTATTCTTGCCCGTGTCAAACACTTCCTGTATTTCTTTTATTATACTCTTGTGTATAGAGATACTATTTTCCTTTAAGTAGCTTGTGACTTATGATGTTTCGGGTTTTGGGAAGACGGGTATTTATAGAGTATTGGTTATTGTACTTGCTGATCGGCATTGTTACTAGTTATTCAGTTATCAATTGCTATTAGTTGCCAAGTTTTATTTTCGCTTTGTTATTTTTCGCAATTTATTAGGCTTACCTAGTCGTAGAGACTAGGTGCCGTCACGACGTTATACGGAGGGAGTTTGGGTTCTGACACTACGAAAAAACATATATGAATTAGCCGTTAAATAGGTTAACCGGGCCAGCCCGGTTAACCTATCCACGAGTGACAAGACCTTACCGGGTTGGACCGGTCTGATTAACCGATATTGAAATTTTCTCCGGCACAGGCCGATTCCCGTCCTAACCCAACCTTGCCCGACCCCTTTACCACTGGTCTGGTCAGGTCTAAAACCGAACAGGGCCAGTCAGGAACCGGGCCAGCCCGACCCGTTTGAGACCCTTAGATTAGACGCTAGTCATATATTAGGTTGCCAACACACAAGGGCTTCTTTCCAATTAATATTTCTAGGGAATTCATTTCCATAAGGACCATTAGACTTCCTTTTTAAGGCTATAATGTTTTCCTATATTTCTCATTCAGAAATTTCCTATTCACACGTATTATGGATTAAGTTTGCGTATGAACACTAAATTTTACTTACTATACTAATAATAATTATAATTATTTTCACATTAGAGTAATTTAGCTTTATAATAGCAATCACATAATTAGGTTTTGTCACATTAAAGTAAATAAACAATATCTGATTTATTTAATACTACAAAATATTCGAAGGTCAAATTTTCAGCAATGGGTTGTGATATGTTACTCGCTCTAGACACTGAAATTTTAGCAGATCAAGATAAATCCTAAATTCAAGACGACTCTTGAAATATTAGGAGTCTGTTAAGGTTACTTGGTGGCCACTCCACACAAACCTTAATTCATGCCTATAAATAAGGCTACATATTTCCTTCAAAGACCATCTCATAAATTTCATAAACTCCTGGAATATGCACAATGAGATCAAATATACGATCTCCGAAATTCCATTAAAATCTTGGAATATTCATTAAGAGATCAAAGGCATGTGTTTACCCTTAAAGTCGTATAACAATTAAATTTATAAGTAGTTTTAAACCAAGCAAACCAATGTAACGTGCTATCTTGGCCCTCGAGCTAGGTCGCCCTCGAACCAACTGAGTATATTATTGAAAAGCAAGAACTGGATAACAGAATAAGAATGCTTAAGAAAATATTATAAACTGCTTTGATATGCGTGAATATGATGATTATAAAATGACTGGAACCCCCTTTATATAGTAGAAGAGTTTCACATATGGTACAATTCTAAATACAGAAGGAAATCTCCTAATTGGCTAATCAACCGGTCTTGTCTTGGTATATGCCGAGCTCTCCGCCACAATCCTCGCCCGGTCAAGGATTCCTCGGCTTTCTATTATTCGACTTAGCAGGTTTCCTTCAATCTCGCTAGATCTCTATCCTTCTCGGTCTCGACCTTAGCTAGTCTCGATCTCGATCTCTGAATCATGAGCTAGGCAATATCTATTCATGTAACGATCCAATATAATTTGGAATCGAACCTCGGTCTGCCGTCCCGATCTCAATTAACCATACGAAATCGGGCAAGCCAGATTTTGACCGCATACTAATAGTTCCCTCATTATTTGGAGAGTAATGACAAGAAACGATTTGAGCCTTTGATCATGACATAATCGTCGTAACATAAGCAGCAGAAGTGACTGAAACGTCTTGTCGGTACAGTTTCCCAAGTATTTAATGCGCGTCAGTCGACAGTCGGCCGCTACCAGTTTTGAACCATCATTGTGAAACCGATAAATAGCCCCCTTCTTCATTATTTCAAACTTTTACTTTCAAATATTTTTCATTCCTATCTTCAGGTCTTTGAGTTTCTTTGCTCGTTCTTCCTAAAACACCGAATATTTCAGTCTCCATTCTTCTTTGCCCACAAAAACTAAATGGCCAAAACAACTAAAATTGTTCCACAGAAAAAGGCTGCTTTCTCATCTCGGCCGGCTGGCGAGAAACCAGTGGTGGAGCCACGCCCTGAAGAACTTATTCTTGGGGAGTGTGTCATGGATTCTGACTTTAAGGTCTAGAAACCTTCATCGGTTCCTGGTCGATGCAAGCCGATATCGAGATATATGTGCTCGAAACCCAAAAGCTTCCTTGACCAAGTGAAGAAAGATTGCAACTTGTGAGAAAAGGAGGATGTGATACCGGCACCAGAATAAGTGATTACCACCCACATGGAAGGGTTTCTGAGTGTTTACACTTATCTTTTCACTCTGGGTCCCCTCGATCCGGTCATCGTAGACTTCTGCAAGAAATACCAGGTGACCCTCGGCCAAATTCACCCCTCTTTCTGGAGGATCGTGATACTGCTCCATTCTTCGTGAGAAAAATTGACGAGCTTCCCTTTACCCTGGCCACCTCATAAGATTATATAGCCCTTGACTCTATCAAGGTGGGCTGATAAAGCTTTAACGCCGGGCCACCAAGTCACTCCTCTCGAGTATAGATGAAGACAAAGATCGGGTCTGGATGGGTCGGTTCGTTTGGGTGAAGACCACATACCTAATCCTAGCTGAGAGCATGCCATTTCCTGAGAAATGGAATATGAAATGTAAGTATGATTCCTTCTTTAACTTCTGTTAGTTATTTTTACTTCTTTATCCTTTCTTATTAGTATTTTCTCGATGCAGTTATTGCTTGGATGCCGGGTGTGGTTCCCCACCTCGAGAACTGGGTTAGGAGCCTGGTTTTGACGTCAATACACGCCGAGCTTACATGGCGCAATTTGTCAAAGGGTAGGTGGGAGGCTCGTACTCATGGTAAGCCTTCTTCCTAACTTACCGATTTGTCTATCGTTCAAACATCTTTCCAAGCATGAGTTTACTTACATTCTCCTTTTGTAAGTCTCGGAAAAGATGTGACTATGAGACCCACATCCGGTGATGAAGAAGTTTCACCACGTATATCAAAACCGGCGAAGGAGAATAAGAGAAAAATGGCCTTGAACTCCGAGGGTCAAGAACCCAAGAAGAGAACAACCCGTAAACCCAAGTGGAACACAATCCCACTGACTATGGAGTCAGTCCAAAGGATAAGGGAAGAAGAAGAAGAAGAGAAATAAGATGATTCTGGGCTGGTGGCCCGTGCACGAGCTAGCACCAAGATTCGGAGAACTTTGGAACCGGTGGGAGTTGATACTGCTTCGTCTAGGCTCGATGAGGCCGAGGAGAAGACGTCGGCCCAAGTACCCGAGCCGAGAGGAACCAAAGATTCTTTATCTCGGGGAAAAGAGACCGTTGAAGAAGTGGTGGATGCTGGTACAGAAACTGAGCTAGAGGCTCACCAAGACAGAGGCGGTGCCACAAAAGACCCACTTGGGGAAATAGAGATCTGGGATTCCCCCTCGTTTCCTTTATTTTCCGAGTCGATGATACGCGACGCTCAAGCCGTGGAGACTTGTTACGGAGAAGGAGCCCACACAGAGGAAGATCCTTTCCATGGTTATTTTATTGGGGTAGAAGGTGTCATCGATCAGAGTGACTTGGAGGTTCCGAAGAAGAGTTCGGGTGAGGCTTCCTCGAGTTTTAAATTGACCAATCAGTTTTCGGCCCCTAGTGCCGATCCCAGGTGCAAGCGAACAATCGTTATCATGATTCGGGAGGATGCCCAGGTTCTTGCTGCCCCCGTAGGGGTGGCTAGCTACCTCTGACGTTTGGTCACGGAAGAACCCCAAGCCCAAATGGACGAAGTGGCTTGTCTTTTCAACGAAGCCCAACAGACCCTGAACCGGGTAAGTTCATATTTTCTTTGTCAATTTTCATACCTCTACTTTTCTCCCCTTGTATAATTCCTTCTTTCTATTTTTGTAGGCTTATGTGCTTCATTACGAGGCTTTCTTCCGATCTCGAGGGGAGCTGAGCCGGTACAAAGCCGAAATCCGAGGGCTTACTGAGGAGAGAGATGCCTTCAAGCTTCTCAGTGAGCAGAGAGAAGGGGAAGCAAAAGGACTTAGGGCTGAGCTAGAAGCAACTCAAAAAGAACAAGCTGATTTGGCTGAGCAAGTAAAAAGAATCTTAGAGGTTAATGACACTGACTCAGGCGTGGTGGCTAACAGTTCAGTCCCACAGGTCCAGCGAAAGCTCGATGTGATCGGACAGTTTTGTGAGTAAGTGAATGCAGTGAAAGTGGAGGCCGAGGCGTGGAAGAAGAACATGGACCGTCTTGCCTCAGAAAAGGAGGCTGCCCGAGCTCAACTGGCCTCTACTGAGACCCAACTCCGAAGCTTGAAAGAGAAGGCCTTGGTGCAAGCGCAGAAAATTGATAAGTTCCAGTCTTGGTTTGGTTCAGCAACTTCCGATCGAGAAAGGATGACCACAGAACTTTAAGCAGCCAAATCGGAGGTTGAAATGGCCAAGGCTAATGCTGATGCAATGGTGGCCGTCTACCGGGCCGACACTGAAGCTGCTCAGGTTCGAGCAAAAGAGGTTGCCGAAGCTACTCAGGCTCGAAAAAACTAGGTTTCCGAGCATGAAAAATTCCAGTCTCAAAGGGAGACTCTCGAGGAGATCCATGCTCGTGGCATCGATCTTACAATCAAGATCGGGAATGCTAAGGAGCTTGAAGCTTAAGCCAGAGTGTTGGCCTTTCCTGATGATGATGATTCTGGAGTATGAGCAGATCTGAAAGCGGAGAAGGCCTCGATGTTGCTCCTAGAGAAGACTAAGTCCTTTAGGATTAGTATTTTTTGTGTTTCTTTTAAGACCGTTTCGGTCTTTTGTAGAGAAATTTGATCGGTCCATGCTCCCCTTGTAAATGATTTTTGACATTTATATAAAAACTTCCTTCCTTTCTGCCTTATAAAATTTGAAGTTGTATTCTAAGGTCCGAGGTTTAGACAATTTGATTGAAACCAAACTAGTATAGCCCTTAGGCTTTAAGATCGAGTGAGTGCTTGCTCGAATTCGAAGTAAGGTAACCCTTAGGCTTTCTCCCCTTCTCGGCTTGAAAAAGTTTTTTTTATCATTTGTATTTGCAAAACTTGTAATGCCTTAGCATGAAATAAGGAATTGTTCGAGAGTTCAAATAATTTTGTACTCATTAGAGTTTTCGAGGCTTAATATTATCGAAGCCTTTTATGATTTTTCCAGGGTTGCCTTTTTAACCGGTTTATGAAAGAATTCGAAGGCTTATTTTGTTACGGAATTCGGACGTCTCCGAACCATGTTATTTCGGCCGTAACCTCTTTAGTTTGGGATTTGCCCCTTGGGCTTATTTTCCCATTTTACTTCGAGCTTGCCCGAAGAGTTAGTTTCCGCGTGGGGTGGTTGTGGCCTATAAAAATTGAGGGTTGCCTAAAAGGTCTTATGATCTCTGACGGCAGTCCCCGAGCGTAGGGGTAATTATCCGAGTTATGGCCGACCCTTAAGCTTGTTTATATATTAGATTGAGAGAATGAAATTGTAAAGTAGAAAATTTTTTCTAAGGCATGAGATATCGGTAAAGAAAAATACTTCTGTTTATAAATGATTATACATGCGTACATGTTCTGTGCCAGGACTCGAGCAAACTACACGGGCACAGTTCGTTTGACCGTTTGGCCCTTACAAATTTTTCCTATCGAGACTCTGCTGCCATGTAGTAACGTCCTTGCATCAAAGTTGACATTCGAGGGCAATGTACCCCGATATTCGAGGTTGATTGTAAAGAGCCTTGGATACTGTTGAATTGTTCTAAGTTATCACGATCAATGGTTGCCTCATTAAAAACCTCACCAGAAAACCCATTTGGGATTAAACCGGTCTAAGGGAAAAAGAGTGCAACGCATGCTTTAAGACCTAAGGCTTCGTGTCGAAGAAT
Source organism: Nicotiana tomentosiformis (assembly GCF_000390325.3). Lineage (NCBI taxonomy): Eukaryota > Viridiplantae > Streptophyta > Magnoliopsida > Solanales > Solanaceae > Nicotiana > Nicotiana tomentosiformis. The sequence continues at coordinate 131,121,005 of NC_090814.1, read as the reverse complement.
CCATCGTTGTTTCTGGTTGAACACTTGCAAGGGTTAGTTTAAAATATAAATAAAATGTAAGGGGTCGTACCTTAGTAGTAGTATCGTTTTAGGTTCGATACGTTTCATCGTACCGAGCTTGTAGGATCCTTTTTCGATGATTTTGAGAACCTGGTATGGTCCTTCCCAGTTCGGACCAGTTTCCCTTCATTCGGATTTCGAGTGTAGATGGTGACTTTTCTTAGCACCAAGTCCCCGATGTTAAAATGTCTAAGATTTGCTCTTCGATTGTAGTACCTTTCGATCCGCTATTTTTGGGCAGCCAATCGAACGAGAGCGGTGTGGCGCCCCCTTTTCTAGCAAAATCGGGCTTCGACATGTGACAACTCTTTTAAAGGAGATATTAAAAGAGGAGAGTCGCCACCTAACAATTTTTAAGGTGTGTTAGGGCACCTATTTGCAAATAACTCTGTTTTAACTAGTCAACGCCACCAAAGATCGGGTAAGGGCTCAAGTTACCTCAAAGAGAAGGTGTTAGGCACTCCTCGAGGTCCACAACTGTGGGTCCCGACCGAACTTAAATTATATGGATTAGTTTATGTGATCAAGTAAGCAAAGAGAGTACAAAATATAAGAATCATATTACAAAGAGATCTTGAATAGTGAGGTACAACTATTTTCATTCTAATAGAAAAGAAAAGAAAGGGGGGGGGGGGGGGGAGGTCCTAAGTTTTTTAGCCTATAGGATCACCCCATGCAACATAAATAATATTTCATAACTCCCTTGATATAGGGAGTTACTCATATTATCCAGCGGGTACAGACTATCATCTCCTGCTACCCGATTATTGTGTTAAAGTTGTTTACCTAAGAGCGCTCTAATTCAATTCCAAGTCGTGCCCTATGCGAGCACTACCCGTCCCATTCCTTTGGTCCAAGAGGTATTGGACCTCTACTAGGGTGGTTCTAGACCTTACTTAGGCGACTCAGAAATGTCAAAAACTAGGCGACATACAAAACATATATTGGACTTCAAATATGAGCAGTTAAGGGCTCAAGTTAGCGTCCACACTTAAGCAACAAACGTACGCAAAACAGGTTTTCATGATAGGCTGTTTTAGAATTAAGAACCTTAAGCCTTATATACATGATTCCTATGTGACTATGCATTAAAACATACAAGTGATTTCAAAGGCTAGGCGATGCTTATCTCCAAATAATTATACGATTATTGCATGTTGATTTGAGATTGCGGATTTCCTATAGATGTTGTTTCTAGGTGATTTATGCACTAAGTGTCAATGAAATCTATTGGAGAAAAACACAGAATTATTCATGCTTTTGTGACAGTAGCATAAATGAGCAGCAAACATCGTTTGGAAAATTAACATTTTTAGGCGAGTAGTAATACCCTATAGGCATGATCTCTAACAATTGACGATTGGGACCAATTCTATTGTTATATTTTAACTTTATAGGCATGTTTTCTAGGTGAAGAGTGCGATATAGTAGCAAATGAAATATTTAAAATCCTGTAGGCATGATTTCTAGTGTATATGCTGAAATGAATTGAAAGAAAGTTTATTGACATTTGTTTCTATAGCACCAAGAATAATTGCAACATTTGAATTCGTGATTGCCAACAAACAATGTGTGTGTGTGCGTGTGTTTATCATAATGACATGGTTTCTATAGTGTACATATAAATTGAACAGCACATATAGCAATTGAATCAATGAGTCCTATAGGCATGTTGTCTACCCCCTTTTACACAAACATTAAGAATCTACCCCTTCCCCATTTTAAACTAACCTCAATTGCTTATACACAGGCCTAATAATGAGTAAGATATAAGATGTTATACAAATAATGACAATAGGCCCACAGCAGGCCCAAATAAAATACCCGGCAATGTCTGGGCCTTCAGCAGCATACCCAGACTTTCAACAAAAAGCCATGTTCATCAACACAACCCAGAATCCATAGAAGAGCTCGAACCCAAATCACACAATCATATTGCCAAGCATTTAATTACTTAAACCAACAAGCTTACATGTACATTAGACAATAGGAAGAAGGAATTGAGTAGGGTAGTTCAGGTCTTAGTAGTAAAGAAAGTGACTAAAGACACAAATCCTAGTGTGTCAGAGTTCACAAGGGTCTCAAATGGACCCCGAGCAGTGCTCACACTAGGGAGGTCAGTAATAAGAGCCTTGGTGGCCTTGGCTTTCAGCCGGCCAAGAATGAGAGGTTCAGGATAGCATAGGTAACAAATGAGGGAGAATAGACAATGGTTGAGGGACAAAGAAACTAATCAAACAGGCACAAAACTTAAAAGTAAGTTCAGCAGGGACTTAGAAGCAAGTTCAACACTTAATAAAATAACACATACGGTCACATATTGAAAGAGTTAGGGGAGAAAAAAGTTTGCAAGATTGACAAAGATTATCATGCACAAGTGCATAATACTAACAAGTTGAAACCTAAAAGGTCCAAATTATTCTAAGTATACATCCTAGTATCATAAGACAGACATGTTAACTCTCATCAGGAAACAAGACAACATTTAGACATGATAAGGGAACACACATTATGACAATTACTGGTGGATCAAGTGAGCCAAAAACATGCTGAGGGACATATTAGCAGGGAAGAAAGGTCATAGTCGATAGAAAAAATCGTAACACAGATTAGAACACTTTACATATGCAAGATAATCACTGCAGAGATTCAGAACAGAGTGAAAATAAACTAATGTCAAATGGTAAACATAGGCATTCAAGTATTGACCAGTAGACTAATTAACTAGGGAAGGTCTAAGTTATGACATGGATTCATCTTAATATCAAAACAGTTCAAACATGGTAAGGAAAACAAGTTGAGATAACTGTTCTAAAATTTAAAGCCAGCATTAAAGGGGTATGATATCAAATGAGCATGCTGAGTAATACAATAGCATAGAAACAAGTCATAGTTAACAGTGAAGGTTTAACACAGGTTATTACAGATGTGAGGCATTCATTACAGAGATTCAGGACAAAGCAAGTAAGCATATTCATGAACATTCAGACACCAATACACTAGCTAAACGAGCTTAGGAGGGTTCATATTATCCAAGTTAGACATAGACAATCTCAAAACTAGCAGCATTAGGAGAAGTTAAATGCTAGAGAGATTTAAAACGAGTGTAAAGCTAACAGAGTTGTGCATAAAAGTAGCCCAGAAACACATTAAGCCATAGATTTCATAAGCGAGAGCACATGCATATCAGAGACACATAAAAAAATAAAATTGCAAAAGGTCAAGCGAATTACCAATTAAACGGACAACAACAAAGAACAAAAATTCTACAATAACCCATAATCTCAATGCGTCAAAGTTCCCAAGAGCTTCAAGAGAACTACGGGCAATGCTCGCACCAAGAGAAAGTTCGAATAATAGAATCTCAGTGGCCTTGGCTTTCAGCCGGCCAAAAACGAAGTACAGAACAAGAGAAATGAGGGAATCACAAAACAAAGCTCCAATTTTTAGTGAAAGTATATCGATTCTGGTTCCTCCTAAAAGGGGAATGGGGGGGGGGGGGTTATATAGCAGTAAATATTGAACGAACAAACAAGGAAACAGAATAAATCAATCATAGAATAAGGAAAGAAGGCATGCAAAATCAGTTCAAAATCAATTTAGGAGAGAAATTTGGTAAAACCTTAGTTTTTTTAGGGAAAGTGTAAATCACAGAAATTCAAACGAAATCGGACTCACATTTGAACGTATGTAGACGAAATAATGCTCAAAAATCAAAGATTTGAACCACTTTGGTTCGATTTCGAAAGGTATTCCTTGCCATGTTTAGGCAAGCACCTAGGTAACACAACAAATGGATAACCAGTAGTGAGAGAAGACCAATAAGATAAGTGAATCAGTGATTGATTCCATTTTACAGCCGAATTTGGGGAGGTTGAGAGATATAGCGGTTAGGGTTCGTAGAAGAAGGGAGAAGGTTCGAGAGAGTGTAGAGGCGACTGTAAAGAAACGAGTGAATCTCTAGGGTTTAGGTGGGGGGAAGTACATAAAAGTGGGGGGGGGGGGGGGGTAATCGCGGGCCATTGATCTTAGAGTTCAACGGGAAGGATTTAAAAAGGGACTGTGGCGGGTCATTTTAGAGGGGTCTGATCGGGTTGAGTTTGGGGTCATTGGGCCAATTTGGTCTAAAAATTGGTTTAAAGGTTGGGCTACTATTTAAATGCACCAAATGTATCAAATATAATTTATAAAAAATGATTAATAAGTAAATAAAAATATTATTTTAGAACTAAAATGATTAAAAATAAGAATTCATTATTATAAGAATATAAAAAATGTTATTTTGACACAAATAATATAAATAAGGAGCATTTGTATATGAATATAGGCTATTATTGCAAAATTATGCAAATAACTTTAAAATGCTAATGTAATTATATAAAAATGAATTGAAAATATTATGAGACATATATAGGATACAAAAATAGTAACTTTGGATGATTAAGTCATCACAAATAATTTAAAGGAATATTACTAAATATTTATGTAATTTAAATGCAATAAAAATTAATTTTAAAGCTCTAAAAATTATAGCAAATTATAGAAAATGCTTGTATAGATTTCTAAACTAAATAATGATGCAAAATGATGTTTTAAAAGTATTTATACTTATTTAAAAGTATGAGGGCAAAATTGGATATCAACAACTGCCCCTCTTTACCGAGAACGATGAAAGAGTTGTCGGGTAAAGAAAATGATGACCAATTTTGGACGAATTGAATGAGGGATGATGTGATTTGGAAAAAATGGGGGGCCGAACCTTGGTTTCTGAGTTGCCTACATATTCCTGGTGTTACGGGAATCATGCCGTGTGTAGTTCTAGATCCAACGGTGAACGAAACCGATGGAGTTGTTATAAGAATGGTCGTATGTTTCGGAAAGGGTTCTTTTGGGTAGGACAGTATCAAATGAGTTTATACGAAATCATGAATGTGAGTCTGAAATGTTACGGATGTATCATAGAGCGAATATCTGAACTGTCATAGAGTAAAAGGCGGGTAATTGATGGTGGTTCATTACGTTTGAAATAATTGCATGATGTGAACATTGACGGAAACCGGAGCGAAGATTGCTCCCGTTAGGAGAATGGTTACTTCCTGGATTACATGCAAAACTTAAAACACGATGCATGCAAGTATATATGGATTATTGCGAGAATTTAAACATGATGTAGATTCCCTTCAGACCATGAGGGTTGTCTTTGGACGGTGAGGATGGTGTCCTTAGACCATGACGTCCTGGGCCATGAATCATGTGATAAGGGATTAGCAGGCCATGAAATGATGTCCTCGGGCCATGAGAATGGTGCCTCCGAACCATGACGCCTTTGAATAATGATGTGCACTTTTAAGAGATCCTCAGACCATGGAATGGTGTCTTCCGGCTATGAGGATGATGCCTTCAGACCATGACGCCTTTGGACAAAATGGCGATATTTCAGCCCATGAAATGCAAAATATGATGTTTGGTCGTATGCGAAGATGAGACAAGACAAGGCTTAGTGTTGGGTAAGATGAAGGCAATGCTTAGCCCTGGGTTAGTAGAGGATAATGCTAGGTCTTAGATGGTGTAATGGAGATAACATTTAATCAAGAGGAAAAGGCAGTGCTTAGCCTTATGGAATTATGGAGGCAATGCTTAGCCTTATGCAATTAAGGAGGCATGGCTTAGCCTCATGCAAATAGGGAGGCAGGGCTTAGCCTCATGCAAATAGGAGACAATGCTTAGTCTCATGCAAAGAAAGGCAGTGCTTAGCCTTATGCAGTTAAGAAGGCAGTGCTTAGCCTCATGCAAATAGGAGACAATGTTTAGTCTCATGCAAAGAAAGGCAGTGCTTAGCCTTATGCAATTAAGGGGGCAATGCTTAGCCTCATGCAAATAGGAGGTAATGTTTAGTCTCATGCGGAAAAGGCAATGCTTAGCCTTATGCAATTAGGGAGGCAATGCTTAGCCTCATGCAAATAAGAGACACTGCTTAGTCTCGTGGGTAAAAAGCAATGCTTAGCCTTATGCAATTAGGGAGGCAATGCTTAGCCTCATGCAAAGAGGGAGGTAGTACTTAGCCTTATGCAATTAGGGAGGTAATGCTTAGCCTCATGCAATTAGGGAGACAATGCTTAGTCTCATGCATGGTAAGACAGTGCTTAGCCTTATGCAATCAAAGAGGCAATGCTTAGCCTCATGATGAGTGATAGTGAGAAAGCAAAGTATTTCTTAGCTGGAGATATTTGCGCCAGATAATTTGTTGTTTTGAAGGTAGTGACTTGATGTGTCTGCGGATATCGTTGTCTTATTGTCCCTGCATCCAAAGACAAATTGTGAGTTCTGTGGGGGAAGGTTGGTTTGCGCTTTTGTCTTCTATTTTGCCTTTGCTCCTGTCTTGAGGTCTTGTTTGAGTTACCCTGAGTAGCATCTGGCTGTCATAGAAATAAAGTTTTCGAAAAATATGCATGCATTTGATAAATATAGTTATTTGAAATGTAGTAGTATGCAATTTCAAATAATTTAGATGAACTGGTGACTGTGACATATTTTAGAGACATTGTGACCTTGCTTTAGAATTTTAAGGGTTCCTCTCAAAATTCTGCCCCAGTTTAAATGCAATACTTTGGTTGTTCGGTGTATGACGATGTCGGCTGAACTTGCTTTAGAATTTTGAGGGTCCTCTTCAAAATTTTTCCCCAGTTTTCTGATCATGGCAAAATGAAGATTTTATTAAGATATGTCCGAACCCACAGGGATGCCTATGTATTCCCTCTTACGAGAATCATGTCAAGCGTAGTTCAGTTATATCAGATGAAGAAATGTAAATAATCCTAAACATAGTATCCCTTGACTACGTCTGAGTTGATAGGTTTTGGCCAAATTTCTCCATCCATTTCTACAAGTATAAGTGCCCCTCTGTTAGTACTCGATGAACCATGTAGGGCCCTTTCCAATTGGGTGAAAATTTCCCTTTGGCTTCATCTTGATATGGGAAGATCCATTTTAGCACCAACTGCCCCGGTATGAATTGTCTATGCCTGACCCTTTTGTTGAAAGCTCTGGCCATTCTATTTTGGTAGAGTTGACCGTGACATACTGCACTCATTATTTTTCTATCAATGAGGGCCAGTTACTCATATCGACTCTGTACCCATTCTGCGTCGCTGAGCTCGGCTTCTTATATAATTCTCAGAGAAGGGATTTCTACTTCGGCAGGGATAACCGCTTCAGTACAGTAGACCAGCAAATAAGGAGTTGCCCCAGTTGATGTGTGAATCGTGGTATGATATCCAAGTAGGGCAAATGGTAGCTTCTCGTGCCATTGTTTGTAATTATCTACCATCTTCCTTAATATCTTCTTGATGTTCTTATTGGAGGCTTCTACATCTCCTTTCATTTGCAGTCTGTATGTTGTGGAATTCTTATGATTGATCTTGAAGGTTTCACACATAGATCTCATCAAATCACTGTTAAGGTTGGCGGCGTTATCGATGATGATTGATAACGGCACCCCGAACCGATAAATAATACGATCCTTAACGAAATCTGCGACGACCTTCTTAGTTACAACCTTGTAATATGCGGCTTCAACCCATTTTGTGAAATAGTCTATGGCCACTAGAATGAACCTGTGCCCATTTGAAGTTGCGGGTTCGATTGGACCGATGACATCCATCCCCCAAGCAGAGAAAGGCCAAGGTACACTTGTTGTATTGCGTTCATTGGGTGGCACTCGTATCATATCAGCATGTACTTGGCATTGGTGACACTTTTGGACATGCCTGATGCAGTCTGTTTCCATAGTCATCCAAAAATATCATGCTCTTAATATCTTCTTAGCTAAGACAAAGCCATTCATGTGCGGTCCGCAAGTTCCGGCATGTTTCTCTTCGAGCAATTTGGATGCTTCCTTGGCATCGACACACTGTAATAATCCCAGATCTGGAGTCCTTCTATACAAAATTCCTCCGCTTTGGAAGAAGTGGTTGGATAATCTTTGGTGCGTTTCTAAGTATGATTTGCGTGCTCCGGGTACTCTCCTTTTGACAAATATTCTTTGATGTCGTGGAACCATGGATTTCCATCCATTTCCTCTTCAACATGAGTACAATAAGCTGGCTGATTATGAATCCTTACTGGGATAAGATCGATGAAATTCTTGTTTGGTTGTTGTATCATGGAAGATAAAGTAGCCAATGCATCTGCGAACTCATTCTGGATTCTCGGAACATGTTTGAACTCTATTTTTGTGAATCTCTTCATCAGCTCTTGTATACAGTACAAATATGGTAATATCTTAGTGTTCTTCGTGGCCCATTCTCCTAGAACCTGATGTACCAAAAGGTCTGAATCTCCAATTACCAGCAATTCCTGAACGTTCATATCGATGGCTAACCTGAGTCCTAAGATGCAAGCCTCATTTTCTACCATATTGTTTGTACATAGAAACCTGAGTTTTGCGGATATCGGATAGTGTTGGCCGATTTCTGATACTAAGACAGCTCCAATACCTACTCCTTTGAAGTTCGCGGCTCCGTCGAAGAACATCCTCCAACCATCGTATCCTTCAGTGATGTCTTCTCCCACAAATGATACTTCCTTGTCGGGAAAGTACGTTTTCGGTGGTTCGTACCCTCCGTCTACAGGATTCTTTGCTAGATGATCCTCCAATGCTTGCCCTTTGACCGCCTTCTGAGTTACATAGATGATGTCGAACTCACTCAATAATATTTTCCATATCGCCAACTTTTCGGTAGGCATGGGTTTCTGGAAGATGTATTTCAACGGGTCCATTCTTGATATGAGATATATGGTATAAGCACAGAAGTAGTGCCTCAACTTTTGAGCTATCCATGTCAAATCGCAGCAGGTGCGCTCCAGTAAAGCGTACCGCACTTCATAGTGTGTGAACTTCTTACTCAGATAGTATATGGCCTGCTCCTTTCTTCCTGTCTCATCGTATTGTCCCAAGACACTGCCGAAAGCCCCATCTAGTATAGATAAATAGAGTAGCAGAGGTCTCCCAGGATTCGGTGGGACCAGGACAGGTGGTTTGGATAAATATTCCTTGATCTTGTCAAAGGCTTTCTGGCACCCTTCAGTCCAACTTGTTACACCATCTTTCTTCAACATTTTGAAAATCGGTTCACATATCACAGTTGATTGTGCTATGAAATGGCTGATGTAGTTGAGACGCCCTAAGAAACTCATCACATCTTTCTTGTTCTTTGGAGGTGGCAAGTCCTAGATAGCTTTGACCTTTGACGGGTCCAATTCAATCCCTCGACAGCTGACGGTGAATCCTAGCAATTTTTTGGTAGGGACTCCAAAGGCGCTATTTGATTTGTACCCTTTTTAGATTTGATGATGACGTCGTCCACGTACACCTCTATCTCCTTATGTATCATGTCGTGGAAAATAGTTGTCATGGCCCTTATATAAGTGGCTCCGGCATTCTTTAGGCCAAATGACATCATTTTGTAACAATATACTCCCCATGGTGTAATAAAAGTTGTCTTTTCGGCATCCTCTTCATCCATGCAGATCTGATGATACCCTGCAAAGCAATCCACAAAAGACTGGAGTTCATGCTTGGCACAGTTGTCGATTAGTGTGTGTATATTGGGCAACGGGAAATCATCTATGGGACTTGCTCTGTTTAGATCCCGATAATCGACACATACTTTGACCTTCCCATCTTTCTTTGGAACCGGCACAATATTAGCCAACCATGTCGGATATTCAACCACTCTGAGAACCTTGGATTTGATTTGCTTGGTGACTTCCTCTTTTATTTTCAAGCTTATATCTGGCTTGAATTTTCTGAGCTTCTGTTTCACTGGTGGACACATGGGATAAGTGGGTAACTTGTGAGCTACTATGGATGTGCTCAGACCAGTCATATCATTGTAAGACCATGCAAAGATGTCTTTTTACTCCTTCAAGAACTGGATGTACAATTTCTTCTCTGACGGTGATAGGTGAATGCTTACACACGTTTCCTTGACTGTTTCAGAGTCTCCCAAATTAACTGTTTCAGTCTCATCCAAATTGGACTTAGGCTTATTTTCAAAATTTTCTACTTCTCTGACAATTTTCTCAGGTATTACATCCTCTTCTAGATCCTCTGAATCACTATCCTTATGTTGCGTTGTCTCATTACATGTCACAGTCATAGGTTCATCGGGATATGTAATAATAATGCTGTAGAGAAAAATGTAAATAATAATAATAAATACTAAAAATAACAATGCATTAAATAAATCTTGAAAACGTCAATCAAGTACGGCTCGATGACTCAAGCAATTATTTCAAAACAAAATATGCTTAAAACAAAATACTGAAAATGTCTTAGATGCTCATAAAATTGCTTTCAAAAATAAATGATGCTAATTGCCAGGCTACCCAGGAACTCGATGGGCCCTTGATGGTGCAGCAGTCCAGTTCTTGAGAACAACTCCCTTTTCCACGGTCTGAATAATAAGGCCTTCCTCCTACTCCTCCTCAACTATCGCACTGCAATCCAAGTCTTCATCATCCAGAAATAAATTCCTTATGCCAGCTAAAACTTCATCTTCTTAGTACCCCCACATCGTGTCAGCTTGATGAAATAACTGGTGTAAATATGGTACTGGTTGTTCTAGAGGGTAATAAGGACCACACCATGGTGGCGACCAATTCTGACACTCTTGCCAAGTGTATTCAAGCCCAAAAGTTATGCCATGACGCTTTAGCTGTATCGGTTTGGTGATCCCCTAGAGATTCTTGCCGAGGCCCTTGTCGGGTTCATACTATGTCTATGAAAGTATGCTTTCTATCTTACTGCTCCATCATTTGTCTTTCTCAATTGCGTTGACGCGCTTGATGCGATGGTATGTTTCTCCACCCAACTTTCTTCTATTCTCGACAACCAGAATAGTCTGATTGGTATAAATGGGATTACTTACATCTCCATGGATGATCACTTCGTGATGGTTCCACTCAAACTTCACGGCCTGATGTAGAGTAGAAGCTACGGCCCCAACGGCATATATCCAAGGTCGTCCCAATAATAGGTTGTAGGTAGCAGATATGTCCAACACTTAAAACTCAACATCAAACCAGGTTGGGCTCATCTGTAGGCTGAGGTTGGTCTCCCCAATTGTGGCCATTTGAGACCCATCAAATGCTTTTACATTCATACTTCCTGCTCGTATCTCGTGCAGGCCTTTACCCAATATTTTCAGAGGGGACATATGTTGAGACTCGAACCCCTATCTATCAGGACTCTGGCAATGAATTTGTCCTCAAACTGCTCTGTGATATGCAGTGCCCTGTTGTGACTTAGTCCTTCCGGTGGCAACTCGTCTTCATGAAAAGTGATCTTGTGGCTTTCCAACACTTGCCCTACCATGTTGGCCATTTCTCCACTGGTGATGTTATTGGGTACATAGGCTTCATTCGACACCTTCATCAAGGCATTCCTATGTGCCTCGGAGTTTTGCAGCAGTGATAAAATAGATATTTGAGTAGGGGTTTTGTTCAGATGATCAACCACAAAATATTCTCTTGATTGCACCTTTCTCCAAATGTCATCCAAGCCAGTCTCTATGATAGGCGGTTTAGATACAGCTTCTTTGCTCGTTCCTCCCAAATGCTCGGGTGTATAGACCCTACCGATTCTGGTCATGCCTTGCGCTGCACCTGTTTCTTCCATTTTTTGCTTTTCCTTTCCTTCTTGCTTCCTCAACATAATCTCATGGTATAGCATTAGACTTGTAATACGGTGTAGGTGCTACCATCACGGTGAAGGGTGTTGTTACTTTAACCTCAAACGGAGTTGGTGCGACTACCTCAACTTCAATTGGTGCCTGAGTTTGTACCACGATAGGTGTGAGAGTGATTGGAGATGTTTTAGGATTATTCCCTTCTCGAATGAGTCCAATTGACCCTTCCGAGTCCCATTCTTCATCGGTCTCTATCACGTTTACCCCTTCACCCCGGTGATCCGGGAGAGGATTATTACGGACATTGGGTGCAACATCCTTTGCCTGTATGACTTTGGTGTCAATTAATGTCTGATTCTTATCCTTCAAAGTACGACACTCATCAATAGTATGACCCTTCATGCCTGAGTGATAGGCACATGTCTTATTTGTGTTAATCCACTGGGAAGAGTTTTCCATAGCAACAATGGGAATGGGAGTGACATAACCGGCAGCCTTTAGCCTCTCGTATAGTTGGTCTACGGGTTCAGCAATTGTAGTGTATTGCCTGGGTGGTCTGCGGTCGAAATTTGGTCTTGGTTTTGGGTAATTTTGGCGGGCTGGTGGTGAGTTGTAGTATGTTAGTTGGGTGTTATAGGTATGGTAAGTGGCGGCAGGTTATTGGTATCTGGGAGGTGAAGGATGATATGTGGTTGGAGGTGTTTGGTATGTGAGAGGAGAGTTTGGACCTTGGGCTACCATTACTACACCCACTTCTTTCTTCTTGGAGATACCTCCTGACTGCAAAGCTTTATTTGTGGCTTGGAGTGCTTCAAAGTTTGTCACAATTCCGCTTTTGATCCCTTCTTCTATTTTTTCTCCAACTTGATGTTGTCAGAAAATTTATGGTTTTCAATAACCATCAATCTTTCGTAGTATTGCGGGTCCTGAGCTCTGACGAAGAACTTATTCATTTGTTCTTCTTCAAGTGTCGGCCTTACTTTTGCGGCTTCAGACATCCACCGAGTAGCATACTCGCGGAAAGTTTCCGTTGGTTTCCTCTTGAGATTCTGAATGTAGAAAATGTCTGGTGCATTTTTTGTGTTAAACCTAAACCGATCCATGAAATCTGTCGCCATGCTCACCCAATTAACCCACTTCTTTGGGTTCTGACTGATATGCCAAGACAAGGCATCTCCGGTGAGGCTCCTCATGAACAGCTTCATATGGATTCGTTCATCCTTGCCAACCCCTACAAGTTTGTCACAATACGTTCTCAAATGCACCTTTGGATCACCAATTATGTCGAACATTTCAAACTTAGGAGGTTTGTAATCCTCTGACCGTTCTACATCTAGCTGAATACACAAATCCTCATAATTCAAACCCTCAATGCCTTTGCCACCTTTAACACTTTGAACTCTGCCAGTAAGCTTCTTGAGTTCTTCTGCCATGTTCTTGATGAGCAGGTCCTTCTCGGTGGATTTAGGTATATATAGGGTCTGTTATGGGGTGTGGGGTAAAGTTTTTACATATATGGGATTGCTTTGATGGACTCCGGGAACTGGGCGTAATGGTGGTCATTGGTTGAGTTTTGTGGATCAAGAGTAGGTTGTGGTGCATTCTGAGGGTTGTGGTGTATGGTTGTTTGTGGGTATTGAGTTGGATGGTGATGGAGTTGCTGAGGAGTAGGTACCGGTGGAGGGTTGTGGTTCTGAGGAGGTATGGTGTATTGATGTGGTGGTGGGTTTTGATTCTGCGTGTTTTGGGGAGGTGTCGGGTTTTGGGCGTTTGTATTTTGTTGGTTGATATCAGGGACGTTTAGGGTGATGGAAAGGTTTGCCAAGTTCCGGAACTGCTCGAGTTCCCCTTGTAGCTCCAATATTTTCTGTTCCAGACGTAGGACCAATTCATTCTGTGCTGGAGTACTCCGACCGTCCGAAGTTTCAACGTTCTCTACATTGTCATTTCTTCTACCGCTTAAATCGTCTATTTTTCCTTTCCCTTTGCTTTTGCCTTTAGGATCACTTGGTGGAGGAGGAGGTAGAGGACCTCTGGATCTAGTATGATATACGGATGATGCCAGTATACACGAACCAACCTTGGGGACTGGGAATAATCAAAAGAAAGAAAAACAAAAGGTAACCAAGTCAATAAGGGATATTGAAAGAATACTTGCAATATTGAACATGCTCTATAAAATCATGTAACAGAATCGCGTCCTAATTTGGGGGACCTTGTTGTGCCCAAGGTAGGCCTAAGCGGCACATAGACTTGGAGAAAATTGATGCCAATAATTGTGTCATTTCATTAATGCGAAAAAGAATCAAATCCTTACTAAAACGACAATAATAAGAAAGTTACTAATGGCATTTGCCTTACTACATTCGAAATCTAAAACTAAGCTAAAAAGAAGTAAAGAACATCATTTCCTAATCTAGTTGGTCCCAGAAGGACCTTCCCCGTGCTTGGCTCTCTTGACTCTATCAATCAGACTCCCCGGGTCGCGCATATCCAACAACAGGTAAGCCTTTGCTAGATGCCCCCCCTTCATTGCCATCCGTGTTCTGACAATCTGAAACCTCTTTTTCATCTTTCCCTCAAGCTCCATCAACCCTTGCTCCAAATATTCTAATCTTTTTGTTGATTTAGCGGCAGTTGCCCTCCATTCGTTGATTGCTTCCATATCCACTTTGTGTTGTTCCAAATGCCTAGCTTCAGACTCGAAAACCCTCTTGCGCAGCATCCGATACTTGACTTGTGCTTCAACAACGTCATCTATAACCCTATTTTTCAGATTAATTCCTGGCTTGACATCCCCCGCTATATCATCTATCAACTATGATGTGTAGAAGTACACATGGCCAACATGATACATGTCTGGCTCGATAGTATCTTTCTCCACAATGACCTTTTGATCCCACATATGTTGTGCCTCCAACTTGAACTGAATTATGTTCCCTTTAAAATCTGCTTTGTATTGGACCATTATGGAAACCCGAGGTATAAGCTATTTTCTTCCTGCTTGCCTCATTACCCTTATAGGAGCATAAGGATAGATCCCTCTTAACCCGATCAACACTAGATGAGTATTTTCTCTTGATCTGATGATGAACTCACTGCTAGGGAACCATTCAAACACCCTATGTACCTTTTCGTCAGTCAGATTGCTGAAAAAATGCACCCAGCTCACAGCACTTCCAGGTTGCGCAAACCTATCTGGGATAAATTTCATTCTCTTTGGATGATGGTAAGCTATGTAGTCATTAAATGATCGTCGCAGAAGCTCTTGGCGATATTCACCTCTCTAGAAATGTTCTAATAACCAAACCTGCAGCAACAGATTACAGCCCTCGAAGTGTCTATACCCCTACTTGCATCGATCTAAAGCGCGATACATTTCGGCCAAGATCATGGGATGATAGTGTAAGTTTGTCCCTCGATTCCTTCCATTAGATTCCTAGCGACCATGGCTAAGCGAGTGTGGTTCTTTCCCCCTTTCATCGAAAATATTAGCAATCCCAAAAAACAGACAATGAACACAAAAATTCGGCTGTGCATCCAACCTAAGGAAGTGATGACAAGTTTATCATGATGAAGGCGATATGACTTGTTATGCCCATAACGTTCGTAAAGGAATTCAAATGGGATGTATGACTTCTTCAAACAAAGCTACTCATCATTTTTCTTGAAACCCGGCATTTTCAGAAAACCACGAGGGGTGCGATTCTCTGGCACTAATAACCCTGGACTGTCCCATGGCAGCGTAGCGAAACCTCCTATTTCCTATAAGAGAGGAGTCATTTCTATTTTACCGAAGCGGAAGACAGTTCTTTTCTCATCCCAAAACATAGTGACGACCTCAATCAATGCCCTATTTGGCCAAATGTCCAATAAGGAAGGTAAATTACCAAGGACCATTTTCACATGATTCTTGTCACTAGGTGAAAGGTTCTTCCACCAATCAAGTAGAAAAGGTGGGATGTTTTGGACCATGTCGAACCTGGGGACTTCGTACTTCATTTTCTGCAAACAAATAGAGTTAGCCCTTTCCCCCTCCAGATTCGACTATTTACGCACTAATGATCAACATATTGGCCTATTTTCTCCAAGTAATGCACATAACGTGACGGTATCCATTGGGATTGTGGAAATTCCGTCGGACGTTGGATAAGGCTTATCTTAGCGGGCTATCACGTTAGCAACGTTTTAACCCGTACTAAGTTTAACATGATGCATGTACATTTAATGTTGGAGTGAGGTTTCTATAATGGCCTAGACTGGTACTCCCAAGTGGACAACTTGAGAGGGAAAGGCACGGGATCGTTGACTACATCGTTGATCGACTAGTCTACCGCAAATAAGCCTTTCCAATTTAAAAGGGTAATTTTGGAAGAGCGGGGACACTCATCAAGCGCCGCTATATTGATAATTGGCACGAGTGGAGTATGATGTGGAGCATGCTTTATGCAGAGATAATAACACATTGCCAAGTATTTGCATGATAAATATGTAAAAAATGGTAAATACAGTATTAAGGTAAAACATGAAAAACATAAAAGAAAGACAAAGGAAGAAGTTAGTACGAGAAATATATGCGAGAATGTAATAAACCAAGCAAGGGAGTAGGGACGGGAGAGACATGATGTAGCAATCTTTAAAAAAATGAAGAGCAATTTAGAGCAAATAAAGGTAAATAGGAAAGGGATATGCATGTTATAACCAATTTAAGCAAAGGAAGGTGGAGCAGGGAAGGGATGTGCATATTACAACGAATTTAAACAAATAAAAGAAAAATGGGAGAGGGATGTGCATGTAGTAGCAAATAAAACAGAAAAGGGAAGCGCGTTTATATTAAAAAAGACTAATCCATATAAGCCAAATTCGATATGGTAAGAGCCTAAGTGTAAATCCCCAGCAGAGTCGCCATGCTCTCGCGCCCCCTTTTCTCGCAAAATTGGGTTTCGATATGTGACAACTCTTTTAAAGGAGGTATTAAAAGAGGAGAGTCGCCACCTAATGATTTTTAAGGTGCGTTAGGGTACCTATTTGAAAATAACTTTGTTTTAACTAGTCAACGCCACCAAAGATCGGGTAAGGGCTCAAGTTACCTAAAAGAGAAGGTGTTAGGCACTCCTCGAGGTCCACAACTGTGAGTCCCGGCCGAACTTAAATTATATGAATTAGTCTATGTGATCAAGTAAGCAAAGAGAGTACAAAATCTAAGAATTTTATTACAAAGAGATCTTGAATAGGGAGGTACAACTATTTTCATTCTAATAGAAAAGAAAAGAAAAGTTGGGAGGGGGGAGGGTCCTAAGTTTTTTATCCTAAAAGATCACCCCGTGCAACATAAATAATATTTTGTAACTCCCTTGAGATTTGGGTGTTACTCATATAATCCAGTGGGCATAGACTATCATCTCCTGCTACCCGATTACTATGTTAAAGTTGTTTACCTAAGAGCGCTCTAATTCAATTCCAAGTCGTGCCCTATGCGTGCACTACCCGTCCCATTCCTATGGTCCATGAGGTATTGGACCTCTACTAGGTGGTTCTAGACCTTACTTATGCGACTCAGAAATGTCAAAAACTAGGCGACATACAAAACATATATTGGACTTCAAATATGGGCAGATAAGGGCTCAAGTTAGCCTTCACACTTAAGCAACTAACGCACGCGAAACATGTTTTCATGTTAGGATGTTTCAGAATTAAGAACCTTAAGCCCTATAGACATAATTCCTATGTGACTATGCATTAAAACATACAGGCGGTTTCAAAGGCTAGGCGTTGCTTATCTACAAATAATTATACAATTGTTGCATGCTATTTTGAGATTGCAGATTTCCTATAGATGCTCTTTCTAGATGATTTACGCACTAAGTGACAATGAAATCTATTGGAGAAAAACCTAGAATTATTCATGCTTTTCTGACAGTAGCATAAACGAGCAACAAACAGTGTTTGGAAAATTAACATTTTTAGGTAAGTAGTAATACCCTATAGGTAGGATCTCTAACAATTGATGATTGGGACCAATTCTATTGTTATATTTTAAACTTATAGGTATGTTTTCTATGTGAACAGTGCGATACAGTAGCAAATGAAATGGTTAAAATCCTATAGGCATGATTTCTAGTGGATATGCTTAAATGAATTGAAAGAAAGTTCATTAACATTTGTTCCTATAGGCAGGTTTTCTAGTAACTCGTAGCAGTAAGAATAGTTGCAGCATTTAAATTCATGTTTGCCAACAGACTCTGTGTGTGTGTGTGTGTGTGTGTGTGTGTGTGTGTGTGTTTATCCTAATGACATAGTTTCTACATTGCACATATAAATTGAATGGCACATATAACAAATGAATCAGTGAGTCCTATAGACATGTTGTCTACCCGCTTTTACACAAACATTAAGAATCTACCCCTTCCCCATTTTTACTAACACCCCAATCGCTTATACAAAAGTTATTAAAGGCCCAATAATGAGTAAGATATAAAATGTTATACAAATAATGACAATAAGCCCCCATCAGGTCAAAATAAAATACCCAACATTGTTTGGGACTTCAGCAGTATACCCAGACTTTCAACAAAAAGCCATATTCATAACACAACCCAGAATCCATAGAAGAGCTCAAAGCCAAATCACACAATAATATTGCCAAGCATTGAATTACTTAAACCAACCAGCTTACATATTCATTAGACAATAGGAAGAATGAATTGAGTGGGATAGTTCAGGTCTCAGTAGTAGAGAAAGTGACTAAAGACCCAAATCCTAGTGTGTCAGAGTTCACAAGGGTCTCAAATAGACCCCGAGCAGTGCTCACACTAGGGAAGTCAGTAATAAGAGCCTTGGTGGCCTTGGCTTTCAGTAACAAGCTTAGGAGGGTTCATATTATCCAAGTTAGACATAGACAATCTCAGAACTAGTAGCATTAGGAGAAGTTAAATGCTAGAGAGATTTAAAACGAGTGTAAAGCTAACAGGGTTGTGCATAAAAGTAGCCCAGAAACACATTAAGCAATAGATTTCAGAAGCGATAGCACATGCAAATCAGAGACACATAAAAAAAATGAAATTGCAAAAGGTCAAGCGACTTACTAGTTAAACGGACAACAACAAAGAACGAAAATTCCATAAGAACCTAGAATCTCAATGCGTCAAAGTTCCCAAGAGCTTCAAGAGAACTCCAGGCAATACTCGCACCAAGAGAAAGTTCGAATAATAGAATCTCAATGGCCTGGTCTTTCAGCCGGCCAAAAACGAAGTACAGAACAAGAGAAATGAGGGAATCACAAAACAAAGCTCCATTTTTTAGTGAAAGTATATCGATTCTGGTTCCTCCTAAAGGGGGAATGGGGAGGGGTTTATATAGCAGTAAACATTGAACGAACAAACAAGGAAACAGAATAAATCAATCATAGAATAAGGAAATAAGGCATGCAAAATTAGTTCAAAATCAATTTAGGAGAGAAATTTGGTAAAACCATAGTTTTTTTAGGGAAAGTGTAAATCACAGAAATTCAAACGAAATCGGACTCACATAATATGGTATTGAACGTATGTAGACGAAATAATGCTCAAAAATCAAAGATTTGAACCACTTTGGTTTGATTTCGGAGGGTATTGCTTGCCATGTTTAGGCAAGCACCTAGGTAACACCACAAATGGACAAGCAGTAGTGAGAGGAGACCAATAAGGTAAGCGAATCAGTGATTGATTCCATTTTAGAGCCAGATTTAGGGAGGTTGAGAGATACAACGGCTAGGGTTCGTAGAAGAAGGGAGAAGGTTCGAGAGTGAGTAGAGGCGACTGTAAATAAACGAGTGAGTCTCCAGGGTTTAGGCGGGGAAGTAATTGGGGGGGGGGGGGGGGGAATTAATCGTGGGCCATTGATCTTAGAGTTCAACGGGTAGGATTTAAAAAAGGACTGTGGCGGGTCATTTTAGAGGGGTCTGATCGGGTTGAGTTTGGGGTCATTGGGCCAATTTGGTTTAAAGGTTGGGCTACTATTTAAATACACCAAATTTATCAAAAATAATTTATAAAAAATAATTAAATAACAAATAAAAATATTATTTATGCCCTAAAATGATTAAAAATAAGAATTCATCATTATAAAAATATAAAAAATGCTATTTTGACACAAATAATATAAATAAGGAGCATTTGTATATGAATATAGGCTATTATTGCAAAATTATGCAAATAGCTTTAAAATGCTAATGTAATTATATAAAAATGAGTTGAAAATATTATGAGACATATATAGGATACAAAAATAGTAATTTTGGATGATTAAGTCATCACAAATAATTTTAAGGAATAACTACTAAATATTTATGTAATTTAAATGCAATAACAATTAATTTTAAAGCTCTAAAAATTATAGAAAATGCTTGCATAGATTTGTAAACTAAATAATGATGCAAAATGATGTTATAAAAGTATTTATAATTATTTAAAAATATGAGGGCAAAATTAGGTATCAACAAGCGGCTTCGCGTCTTTCGTCCAACAATTCTAGGCTCGTATTCATGGTCTCGTTATTTGACTCCTCTATTTCATATCAAAACCTGATGCTAGGTTCTCTGACCTCGACTGGGATCAGAGCTTCTGTTCCATAAACTAACAATAACGGTGTTGCTCCGGTACTTAGATTTCGATGTTGTGCGGTATGCCCATAGAACCTCAGGTAGTATTTCTCTCCATTTTTCTTTGGCGTTGGTCAATCTCTTCTTAATATTTCGGATGATGGTTTTGTTGGTCTATTCGTCTTGTCCATTCCCGTTGGATGATAAGGTGTTGATAGGATCCTTTTGTTCGTGTAAACTTTGAGAAATTTAGTTACTTTGCTGCCGATGAATTGTTTTCCATTATCACATACAATCTCGGAGGGCATCCCGAATCGACATATGATATGGTACCAAATGAAGTCTATGACTTCCTTTTCTATGACTTTCTCAAAAGTCTGTGCTTCAACCCAATTAGAGAAATAATCAGTCATAAACAAAATAAACTGAACCTTACCTTGGGCCGACGGGAGAGGGACAACGATGTCCATTCCCCATTTCATGAAGGGCCATGGGGATAGGACCGAGTAGAGTAGTTCCACGTGTTGATGAATATGGGTGCATGCCTTTGGCATTTGTCACATTTTCGAACGAACTCCCTTGCATCATTCTCCATGTCGATCCAATAACACCCTGCTCTAATTACTTTGTGGACCAGCGAATCAGCACCAGAATGATTTCCACAAGTGTCCTCATGAATTTCCCGTAGGATGTAGTCGTTATCTCCCGGTCCCAAATATATTGCCAACGGTCCATCGAACGTCCTTCTAAATAGCATTTCGTCTTTGGACAAAGTGAATCATGCTGCCTTTGTGCGTAGAGCTCTCGACTCCTTTGGATCTGATGGAAGCTT
The DNA here is from genome assembly GCF_000390325.3 of Nicotiana tomentosiformis. Classification (NCBI taxonomy): domain Eukaryota; kingdom Viridiplantae; phylum Streptophyta; class Magnoliopsida; order Solanales; family Solanaceae; genus Nicotiana; species Nicotiana tomentosiformis. The sequence goes on along the minus strand of NC_090814.1, from coordinate 131,099,845 downwards.
CCCGTTCTTTAAGTACTCTATATACTTGTTTCTCCAATCCCAGGTTAAACTTGTGGAGTTTATCCTCGACGTGACCTTCTTCGATTACCGATCTCATGAGTTGTAAGACATTCCCCGAGTTGAGTTTGTCGTCCTCGACCGACGAACCTAAGTCTGCAAGAGCGTCGGCCTCGCTGTTCTATTCTTGAGTTACATGTTGCAAGGTCCATTCCTTAAATCGATGTAGAGTCCCCTGTAGTTTATCCAAGTACCTCCACATTCAGTCTTCTCGGACTTCAAAATTCCTGTTAACTTGGTTTGCCATGAGGAGGGAATCACACTTAGCCTCTATGACCTCCGCTCCCAAGCTTCTAGCTAGTTCGAGACCTGCAATCGTGGACTCATACACGGCCTCATTGTTAGTCAATTTTGTAGTTCAGATAGACTGTCTAACTACATTACCTGTGGGTGATTTTAGTACGATGCCTAGTCCGGACCCCTTCGCATTCGAAGCACCATCCGTAAAGAGGGTCCAGACTCCCGAAGATGTACCTGATTTTATCAGTAGTTCTTTTTCAACCTCGGGTAATAGGGCCGGCGTAAAGTTATCCATGAAGTCCGCCAAGATTTGAGACTTGATGGCAGTTCGGGGTTGATACTCAATATCGTACCCACTCATTTCTACGGCCTATTTGGCTAATCGACCCGAAAGCTCGGGTTGCGCAAAATATTTCGAAGAGGATAAGTTGTTACAACATATATTGGATGACATTGGAAATATGGTTTTAGTTTCCTAGAGGTACTTATTAAAGCAAGCGCTAACTTTTCTAAGTGTGGATATCTTGTTTCGGCCTCACCTAAAGTCCGACTAACATAGTAGACAGGGAATTGCGTACCTTGTTCTTCTCAGACCAGGACTCCGCTTACCGCTATCTCCGAGACTACCAAGTACAGGTAAAGTTGTTCGTCCACTTTTAGGGTGTGAAGAAGCGGTGGGCTTGATAAATACTGATTTAGTTCCTCTAAGGTCTGCTGGCATTCCATAGTCCATGCAAAATTACTCTTCTTCTTAAGCAGTGAGAAGAATTGGTGGCTCCTATATGAGAATCTCGAAATGAATTGTCCTAGGGTGGCTATCCGCCCTGTCAGCCTCTGTACAACCTTTATATTATCCACTACCGTGATATCCTCGATAGCTTTGATTTTGTCGGGGTTGATCTCAATTCCCCAGTTGGACACCATGAAACCAAGAAACTTGCCCGAGCTAACCCAGAATGCACACTTTTCGGGGTTGAGCTTCATATTGTACTTCCTCAGTATATCAAAAGTCTCCTGCAAATGCTTTAAATGGTCCTATGCTCGTAGGGACTTAACTAACATGTCATCAATATAAACTTCCATTGATTTTCCAATTTGTTCTTCGAACATTCGGTTTACTAGGCGTTGATAAGTTGCACCAGTATTTCTTAGACCGAATGGCATTACATTATAACAGTAGGTACCGTACTTAGTGATAAAAGAGGTCTTTTCCTGATCCTTCGGGTTCATCTGTATCTGATTGTACCCGGAGTAGGCATCGAGAAAACTAGGAGTCTCGTGGTCGACCGTGGCATCGATCATACGATCGATATTAGGAAAAGGAAAAGAATCCTTGGGGCATGCTTTATTCAGATCTTTATAATCTACACACATTCTAAGTTTGTTTACCTTCTTAGGGACTACCACTATGTTTTCTAACCATTCGGGGTAAAACCTGAATGGATCCTATTTTGAGAAGTTTGGTTACATCGTCCTTGATGAAGGCATGTTTGACCTCGGATTAGGGCCTTCTTTTTTGCTTCACTAGGCGGAATTTAGGGTCCAGGCTTAGTTTGTGGGTGGTAATTTCTGGTGGGATCCTTGTTATATCGATGTGGGACCAAGCAAAGCAATTCGTGTTAGCTTTAAGGAAATGAATTAGTTTCTTCCTGAGCTCGGGGGTTAGCCCTGTGCTTTGGTATACCTTTCGTTTGGGCTGATGCTTGGCCAGTGTGACTTGTTCCAGCTCTTCTACCGTTGACTTGGTGGCGTCGGAGTCATCAAAAATTATGAAGGATCGAGGGATCCAGTAGTCGTCATCCTCGTCGATCCCTTGCTCCTACAATTGGGATGAGGCCGGTGTCTGTGGTTGCTATTTGGCCTCCTACTTTCCCTTCGATCCCCTCGTTGATGTGAGTGCCGATATTAGTATCACTTCATCGGCTGCAAACATTTCCTTAGTAGCGGGTTGCTCCCTGTACACTGTTTTGACTCCCTCCAATGTCGGGAACTTCAGAACTTGGTGAAAGGTTGAGGGTACTGCCTTCATCTTATGGATCTAAGGCCTTCCGAGCAGGGCGTTGTACCTCATGTACCATCGATAACATGGAACTTTATTTCTTGGATGGTCCCAGCCACGTTCACTGGCAAAGTAATTTCACTTTTCGTGGTTTCTCTTGCCATGTTGAAGTCGTTAAGTACTCGAGTTGCGGGCACAATTTAATCTTGTAGGCCGAGCTATTCTACGACCATCGATCGAATAATATTGGTCGAGCTACCTTGATCAAACAAAACATGTTTAACTTGATTTTTATTCATAAGGACAGATATTACCAGTGTGTCGTTGTGGGGTTCTAAGATCCCTTCTGCATCCTCATCATTGAAAGATAAGGTCCCTTCCGGTACATAGTCTCGAGTCCAATTTTCCCTCGTGATCGACACTTTGGTGCGTTTGAATACGGGCCCCTGAGGAATATAGACCCCTCCAACAATCATGTGGATCACGTGATGCGGCTCTTCTTGCTCATTCTTTCTATTTTATTCTCTGTTCTTGAAGTGGTTTTTAGCCCGATCGCTTAAGAATTCTCGAAGATGCCCTTCGTTGAACAAATGGGCTACCTCCTCCCTCAGATGTCTGCAATCTTCTGTTCTATGACCATGGGTGCCATGATATTTGCACATTTGATTAGGATTTCTCTGGGCCGGATCAGTCTGTAGAGGTCGGGGCCACCTGGTGTCTTTGATACTATCACGACCCAAACCGATGGGCCGCGACGGGTATCCGGTACCTTACTCAACCGAGTACCAACGTAACGTATCTTTCTTATTACTTCATCATATACACGTGACATATGGGCCTAATAGGCCAACATGATCATTTATAAATTTAAAACATAGGCCGATAAGGCCGTACAATCTTTCATGTACACGACATTTGTCTACAAGCCTCTAAGAGCAGATAATTGTCATAAAGGTCGGGACAGAGCCCCGTCATACCAAACCATATACATCTAAATCATACTGACCAAACAAGCAACTCCGGAGCAAATAGAGTGCACCAATATCTTCTGTTGAGATGATCGCCTACTTGGAGGACTCTCGACCTATCTATCGAGACCTGCAGCCATGAAACGCAGTGTCCCCACGCAAAAGGGACGTCAGTATAAATAATGTACCGAGTATGTAAGGAATAAAAATAAGTAAATAATAGACATGAGAGAAACATAGAGTAAAAGACTTGACATGTACGTCTGCATAGCTCTGTGAGTCATTTCATTTTTTATAATGTCATGCATATGCGTATAAATATCATACCATGCATAGGTATATGCGTTCATAGCATCATCAAGCCTCTGAGGGCATCTCATCATATCATTTCAGCCACTGTGGGCAAATCATCAACGTATACCAGCTGATCAGGTGGTGGTGTGTATATAACGCCATAACCTTTTTCCATATTCCATATACATATAATATACATATATACGTGTATATAACGCCATCTGGTCATGGGTCAATGTATATGTATAAATGCATGAAATGCATAAAAATACGTTAATAATATTTTCTCGGGATGTCATAAAAATAATATGCCTTAAGAAATACGTTAATAAGATTTTCTCGGAAGGTCATAAAAATAATATGCTTGTCGGATAAATTTTATCAAATGCGTATTTTTCTGAGAACCACGAATAGAAGATATAATAATAATTCACATGGGGAATCAAGAACATAGACACCCCTAATATTTCTATGAATAGAGTCATTTATGAAAATTGTGCATTTGCTCATTTCGTTCATGTCGTATAGATCATGCCAAAAGGAAAGAAGGGATAGCCTTAACATACCTGGAGTATGGAAAAATTAATGTGATATTCTTGAGAAGGATTACACCGTACTCCCTTAGAATTGAAAAATCTCGTTGCTATTATAATATGTAGTGACTATCGTCCTTGGCTTTGTATTCTGTATAATTCGTTTGCCGAATGAACTTTGGTATTCCTTCAAGATAAGAGTTCTTTGCATTTGCATAACCCACTTACAAATTGGGTTGTTGATATTCATTCAAGATAAAAAGTTCTTTGCATTTGGCATTTTGTATCACCCACTTTCCAAATGAATTTTCTATTAAGAAAATCACGTTACTACTATTCATATTCAAATGCTTGGATCAATTTGCTGAAGCAATGTTTCAAATGCTTGGATGAATTTGCTGAAGCAATTTACATTGCTTATGGAGATTAGACATGTCTCCCTTGGGAACCGTTTTTGAGATATCACGTTACTACCACCTAGGTAATGACTAAGCCCCAAGATTCTCTTAGTATGTCTTCTTGCAATGTGACATATGAGTCACTTAATTGATCTTTATATGGCTGCCACGTCAGGGGGGTCAAATCTTATCCAATAATTATCCACTCAATCCTTTAATTAATTTGTTAATCCTCCATTAATCAATAATTATCCAATTACCCATATAATTAAGAATTATCTCAATTTATTTAAAATACTACTCACTTTTAACACACCTTATACACCTTACTATCATGGCCATGTGGTACCTCGTATGGTACTAGTCCATAAATATCGGGTATTTCAGCTCAGGCCGTATTTTATCCCAAAATGTCAAACTTCGATGAAATTCATTTTCTTTGATTTGCTTACCTTCTCACCTTTACGAATTTAGTCATTACTTGTTTGAAATAGCATAGAATACTTATAATCTTAAAATAATCTCATTCCCGAACTTACGTCGATTAACTTATGACGAAACTTTAACATACGAAAAATGCGGGATGTAACATCTCATTTCCAAGCTTTCATCAATTTACTTATGGCGTACTTTCATGTACGAAAACATGGGGTGCAATATCATTCCCCCCTTTGGAGCATTTGTCCTCAAATGTTTACTGATGCACTTATCATTTTCATAACCCATAACTCTTGTGAATACTTTAATATTCTCCTTTCCATTTAGACAATTGTTCTTTGAATAAATCCAAAGGCCAGGGCATTCCCCTTTTAAGCCTCTTTCTCATACCACGACTTGTAGTCGGAATCCTTCTACTCTCGTAACTGTTGCTGCCTCCTATCATGCAGTCTGTACGACTCTATCTTTGTATGTGCGCCTATGCGACGCTTCTCTCCTCTTCCCTCCAGCTCTTAGTCAATCTCTAGGCCTCACTTTGTGAACATATATAAAATTATGTCAAGTTGTTCCTCTAGGCGTCATTAGCTTTACTATATCTAGGTAGGCTATACTATACCGTAACTCTTACTTCAATTTATCGGTATTGAGGTATGCTACCAAACTCCAGGTTACTTTTGTTGCTTATCCTATAGGTATAAATCTCAGTCCTTTAATGCTTCTTCATTACCGTTCATCTTAAGAATGATGGCCTAATCTCATGTCATGGTTTGTAAATTGTATCTGTTCATTGGTGATTCACCTCAATGTTGATCTACAATCCACCACTTGAAGACTTGAAACTTCTTATGTAATACATTGCCGCTAGGGCCCACGTCTCATTGGGGACATTTGGAGTAATTAGATTGATCCACCTAGGGGCGATACTATACTTCCATAACCGTATTTTGTATCATCCCAATGTGATTCTCCTTATGAGGGTATTTTAATCCTTTATAATTCATCAAATCATTACTCAATCGCAGGCCCAAACATCATCCTTTATCTATCACAATTACACCCTTATTCTATTACCAGGGCAGCATTCCATCTCTTCTAATTCTACTAGTCTTAGACTCCTTTGAGTTCATTCAGGCTATACTGAGCTTCCCATAACTTAGAGAAACCATCAACTCTCTTTTTTTCATGGGCTTAATCCTAAGGACTTATCCATTCTCGTCACTTTTTCCGCTATCATTCCTGGATACTGAATCCCAACGCTTCTAGACCTTCATCTTGAAGTTATAGATTATTCACAATCTTCTGTACCTGAGTATCTCGTATGTTGTTCACCTTTACCTTACTTGCCTTAAAATCTCGCGTCACATGTTTTATTTCCTTCATGACCTCCATTCCATGTAGGTATGATTCACATCCACAACTTGAAGCTCTATTATAATACTTGTACCTCTGGCGCATACACAATCCGGTGGGAGCTTCATACTGACTTCTTATGAGGTTGGTACTCTTCTAACTGTTTTCTCGTAGAGCCGTTATGGAATACGGTTGTTATACTATCCCTCTTGTACCTCTGATATTAAGAGTGACCTTGTAATGTGCTCAATCACGATTTCTATAATTTTTCAGGTCCAGTAATCAAATTCCTGATTTACTTCGTTGATGTAACTCTTTAGTTTCCTCCTTCTTCTGATCAGCCTTTATGTAGGCTTAAGCTATCTCCTGATCTGCAGTTCATGGTATTAGTTATTATGTTTAGCCTTTCATGGGCACTATAGAATATCCATGATATAATCCTTTAACAATTTGGTCTATGACCTGGGCTTAATTCTTTCTTTAACTTATACCGGAGTCTTCTACGGCTGTATGGTTGTTAACATATATGTTGCATGGATAATACGCCAAAATCTTAAGTGCGCTCATAACGTAGCTAACTCTGGATCATTGATCGAATGACTCATTTCATTCCTTCTCAGTTTTCTTTAAACGTAAGCTATTACCGTTCCTAGTTTTTCTTCCCCCTTGTTGCGTGCATACCTAGCTTAGCTTAGCTCTTACGCATGCCGAAATTTTCATACAACTCATATGATCTTCGAATATTACTTTTGATTTTACTTCCCGTTCACTAGCCACGGTAGGTTCCTCTTTCTTATGGAGGACGTACAATGTTGTTGTGAAACTGTTGTTACAAGACCATATCCTCTTTAGGTTACTGTGCTTAGGTTGAAGCCTTCTTCCTCATTTCCTTAGCTAGTCTTTCAGTGTAGTACTTAGGGAGGATCCTTTGACTCTTGTAAAGCTGTGAGCTTATTACATCGTATACCCGATAGAATATTTGATGTTCGTACTCATATATAATTATCCTTAGTTACTTTCCTCCACGCTCATGTGCTCGTACGATATCTTCTGAACTGAAGTTTTGATTATTTTCCCAGTGGGTCTCTCTTTTATTTCCATAACACTCATACGGTATCTTTAACTACCCCAACTCTTATCTGAATATTTCTCAAGGTCGTGATGTCATATCTGCGAGACTAAATTCCCCATGTTGGGGTTCACTCTGTTTATCTTGCATGATCTATTGATTTGTTTGTATCCTCTTGTCTAGCCATAACTAGGCTCTTCCTGAATTAACAACTAACTAATCATTGGCCCACTCTCATATCAATATTCCGCGTAATCTTTCTTGGGTTATTTCTTTTGTCTTAACTTACGTCTCGTACTGGCTCCTTATTTATCAATAACATCTCGAGTAGGAATCCTTACTTCCTCTCCTTGACGTCGTGTTTGCATAATGTTCTGGAATCGTAGCCTATATGTAGGCTTTGAATAAGTGCAATCTTATCCCTTTTTTTCATTTTTGTCGCATTTTTCCTTTACCATACCATAATTACTAGAACCACTTAATTCTGACTTAATGCCACATCACTCCATATTCCTCCCTTTAGGGGAGTACTAAGAGTTGGAGCTATGACGATCTACCTATAGATGTCTTACCTTTTCATCTTTGGTGTCCTTTCACATCATTGATGACCCTTACTCGCCTTGCGGTAATCCTTCTGTACCAAGGATAACAAAATTCCTTACTCACGAGGAAGACACCTAGTATGACTGACACATACAGTCCCTTAAGCTTAACTTTGCTCATATTGCTTGCTTTTGGGAAGCGTGTTCCTGAACGACCATTCTCAGAATTTCTCATGAATCTTCTTCTGTTGTCCATTCTTTTATCACCGGAACAAAATCTGAAACTCTCATGATGCCGACTATTATTCAATCACTCAGTCCCTAATTCATGTTTAGTCTATCTTGTTCACCAGTCCATACTGATTCCTATTATTCTGGGGTCTAACTTTTCCTTCCGGTAGTTGTGTTGGAGTCACGAACTTATATCTCGAAGTGAGGATATGACTTTATGGCTATACTCTTTTGTTATCTTAAGGCCTGTCACCTCTCGTCTCTTCCTTCACTTGACTATAGATTATGTAATACTGTCATCTTTTATTCTACCGTTGTCATCCATGTATCATATCTTACTCTTAATGCTTCATTATCTCTCTTCTTATTTCCTGCTAATATTTCTGTCTATCACTTTATTCTGAAAACTTCAACAAGATATTCTTTTGCTTTTAGCTCCCCTTTGCTCCATCCACTGGCTCTTAGAGTTGCCTAGCATTATCTCTCTACTAGGGACGGGAGCCATACTAAGATAATATTTATCCTTTTCAGGCTTTCAGTGCCTATCTTTGTAGCACTCATATCTAGCTGTACTATTTTAGAGTGCGCCATTTGGGTGTCTCATAAGGAGACCTATTAGCACATTTGCAATATCCTTCGGAAATGTCAACTAGCGCAAACAATCAATTCACCATTTTGGGTTACTCTAACCCCAGCCGGATTCTGATATCCCATCCTTTTCTTAATCTACACCTGTTAGCCCCCAATAAGGTATAACTGAGATGGGTGTGGCCAATTATACATACCTCTGTTACTGTTGAGGGTAACTCATAATGCTTATATTTTTCTGCCGGAACTGTAATACTGATAATCTTCATTAGCTGGGTGCCTCGTACCCTTCTTCACCTTGCTTTTTTTACTTGCTGAAACTTGTGTCTACCTCCTTATTCCTTTTTACCGTAACAGTGGATTGACATTCTTGCCTTAGAGATCCTTATCAAGAAGCTTACATATCTTAGTATACACATGATTTGCTGAATACCTCATATTTATCCATCATAAGTATGATGCAAAAATCGAGTTCCTCTGACTCAACTCTTCCACAACTATATCTTTTACCAACCGTCTTTCTGGGTGTAGGCATCATCGTATTATGAATAAGATAGAGTTTAAGAAATTGAGTTATTACAACTGAGCTCTACCACACGATCTAGAGTAGGAAGAAAGAGTGAGAGACTAAATGCCCTGTAGCCTCCTACTTATAAGTTTGGTGCACGACACACCCATAAACAAAACTCTACTAGACACGGCTTGTAGACTCCCTAGGACGGAACTGCTCTGATACCACTTTTGTCACGACCCAAACCGATGGGCCGCGACGGGCACCCGGTACCTTACTCAACCAAGTACCAACGTAATGTATCTTTCTTATTACTCCATCATGTACAAGTGACATACGGGCCTAATAGACCAACATGATCATTTATAAATTTAAAACACAAGACGATAAGGCTGTACAATCTTTCACGTACACGACATTTGTCTACAAGCCTCTAAGAGCACATAATTGTCATAAAGGTCGGGACAGAGCCCCGCCATACCAAACCATACACATCTAAATCATACTGACTAAACAAGCAACTCCTGAGCAAATGGAGTGCACCAATATCTTCTGTTGAGCTGATCGCCTACTTGGAGGACTCTTGACCTGTCTATCGAGACATGCGGGCATGAAACGCAGCGTCCCCAGGCAAAAGGGACGTCAATACAAATAATGTACCGAGTATATAAGGAATAAAAATCAATAAATAATAGACATGAGAGAAACATAGAGTAAAAGACTCGACATGTATGTCTGCATAGCTCTGTGAGTCATTTTATTTTTTATAATGTCATGCATATGCGTATAAATATCATACCATGCATAGGTATATGCGTTCATAGCATCATCAAGCCTCTGAGGGCATTCCATCATATCATTTCAGCCACTGTGGGTAAATCATCAACGTATACCAGCTGATCAGGTGGTGGTGCGTATATAATGCCATAACATTTTACCATATTCCATATACATATAATATACATATATACGCGTATATAACGCTATCTGGTCATGAGTCAATGTATATGTATAAATTCATGAAATGTATAAGAAATACGTTAATAATATTTTCTCGGGATGTCATAAAAATAATATGCCTTAAGAAATACGTTAATAAGATTTTCTCGGAAGGTCATAAAAATAATATGCTTGTCGGATAAATTTTATCAAATACGTATTTTTCTGAGACCCATGAACAGAAGATATAATAATAATTCACATGGGGAATTAAGAACATAGACACCCCTAATATTTCTATGAATAGAGTCATTTATGAAAATTGTGCATTTGCTCATTTCATTCGTGTCGTATAGATCATGCCAAAAGGAAAGAAGGGATAGCCTTAACATACCTAGAATAGGGAAAAATCCATGTGATATTCTTGAGAAGGATTACACTGTACTCCCTTAGAATCGAAAAATCCTGTTGTTATTATAATATGGAGTGACTATCGTCCTTAGCTTTGTATTTTGTATAATTCGTTTGCCGGATGAACTTTGGTATTCCTTCAAGATAAGAGTTCTTTGCATTTGCATAACCCACTTACGAAATGGGTTCTTGATATTCATTCAAGATAAAAAGTTCTTTGCATTTGGCATTTTGTATCACCCACTTTCCAAATACATTTTGTATTAAGAAAATCACGTTACTACTATTCATATTCAAATGCTTGGATGAATTTGCTGAAGCAATGTTTTAAATGCTTGGATGAATTTGCTGAAGCAATTTACATTGCTTATGGAGATTAGACATGTCTCCCTTGGGAACCTTTTTTGAGATATCACGTTACTACTACCTAGGTAATGACTAAGCCTCAAGATTCTCTTAGTATGCCATCTTGCAATGTGACATATGAGTCACTTAATTGATCTTTATATGGCTGCCACGTTATGGGGTCCAAATATTTTCCAATAATTATCCACTCAATCCTTTAATTAATTTGTTAATCCCCCATTAACCAATAATTATTCAATTACCCACATAATTAAGAATTATATCAATTTATTTAAAATACTACTCACTTTTAACACACCTTATACACCTTACTATCATGTCAATGTGGTACCTTGTATGGTACTAGTCTATAAATACCGGGTATTTTAGTTCGGGCCGTATTTTATCCCAAAATGTCAAACTTCGACAAAGTTCATTTTCTTTGATTTGCTTACCTCCTCACCTTCACGAATTTACTCATTACTTATTTGAAATAGCATAGAATGCTTATAATCTTAAAATAACCTCATTCCCGAACTTACGTCGATTAACTTACGACGAAACTTTAACGTACGAAAAATGTGGGATGTTGTCACACCTCCTTTTTTCCGAGGGGATAGGGGAGTTTTTTCAATTAAAGTGACACTAATCGAAATGAGATTATTTATTTAATTCAGAGTCGCCACTTGAAATAATTTATGGTGTCCCAAGTCACCGGTTTATTTTAGAATCCCAAATCGAGGAAATTTGACTCTTATTTTTGGTCCGCGAAAACAGAAGACCGGGTAAGATATTCTGTTAACCTGGGAGAAGGTGTGAGGTACTTTCGAGTTCCGTGGTATTAGCACGGTCGCTTAATAATTAATACTTGGCGTAATTATCTGATTTATTATATGTTTTAAACCTATTGTGTATTTTTGTCTTTTACCGCCTTTTAATATTTATGAAATTTATTTGAACAAGTCGCGATGTCGCACACTTGTCGTTTTGGTACACATTGAAAACCGCGCCACGTGAAACGCACCCGCGATTTACAACATGTTTATTTTTATTATTATTTGAAGTTATGGTCAAGTCGCGTGAAACGCGCACTTGAATTGGGGTTTACGTATCATGACAATGCCACAGGAACCGTACCCATAGTCACGATGATTTATTATTAATCGCGCCTAAATCAAGCTACGATGTTCGAATATTATTCAATTACTAATTTTGACATTATTGTAAGGTCATGAGGTATGTATATTGTTATGGAGGAAATGAAGTAAATTAATTATGGAAAAAGTTGGCTAGCTTGTGAATGTTTATTTGTTTTTGGTCATGTGCAACAATTAGCCCATAAATACGCTAGGAAAGTCCAATTAAAGTCTTACACCAATCATGGCCCAACCTAATCTCTTATAATTTTACTGCTAACCAATATTTGAAACTAGACTAAATTTATGGCAGGAATAGATAGATACAGGCAGGACCAATTTAGTAACTAAGATAGGAGATCAAAATGAAACTAAAGCATGCTAAAATGGAAAGCCATTACTTCATTGAATAAACAAGAAAAGTAACGAATTAATAAATATTCATCAATAAAATTAACCATATAAACTACTAAAAAGGACAATAAATTAATCTTAACAAATATTCAACATGAGAACAAATTAATCTTAGCACACTCAGATGCGAACTCGATCATATCATACTCAAAGTTAAATTAAAACAGAGTGACCCAAAACATTAATGAGAAAAACAAAATAAAAAGAGAAGTGAACCTTTGTATTGATGATTGTGGATTTAAAGTACAACCACTCAATGATCGGATAGCTCTCAACTGGACTCTTCGGACCCTGAAAACTCGAGTGGCAAATCTCAACTTACAACCTTAATCGACCTTGCAAAACTGACGATTTAGTGGCTATTTTTGGATTTTTTTTTTAATGATGGCTCAAAAGTGGTCAAAGGCTGGTGGTTTTGGGGTGGTGAAGCTGCTGAATTTTTCGAAATAAAGCCGAAGAAAGAATGACACGAGTAGAAATTTTCTTATCCCAGAAGAAGAAAATAACTTTTTCTCAATTCCTTCCTCCCTCTTTTTTCCTTTATCTCTCCCTCTCTTTTTCATCACATTTTTCTTCTATTTATAGAAAAAAAATCAGAATTTTCAGATTTTTATTTTTTATTTTTTATTTATTTTTTTATTTTTAATTAAAAAGAATTTCCACTTCCCATTTTTCTTATTTTTTAAAAATATAATTCCCCACTATCCTTTACTTTTATTTTTTAATTTTCCACTTTTTTTACTTTTAATAAATTTAAAATCCCACTTTTTTACTTTTCTTTTTTATTTTCCACTTATTTTACTTTTCTTTTTTTATTTCCCACTTACTTTTACTCTTCTTTTTTAAAAAAAAAAAAAAAGATACCCTTACTTTTATTTTTTAATTCCAACTTTATTTTACTTTTCATTTTTTAAATTTCAACATTCTTTTACTTTTATTTATTAAATTTTCCACTTTCTTTTACTTTTTTTATTAAACAAGTTCTACCTACTTTTACTTTTACTTTTAATTTTATATTTCTACTTTTAATTCATTTTATTTATTTTAATGAAGTTTTTAATTCATTTTATTTAAAAATAAAGATAAAAATAATAATAATAATAATACTAATAGTAATAATTGACCTTTTAAATTATTAATAATTTTTCTATATATATATATATATATATATATATATATATATATATATATATATATATATATATATATATATAAGTGTAACAAAGCTAAAAAATATATATTAAATTCTGAAAATATTTACATAGTAGAAGGTGATAAAAATTCAAATATAGTCAAAAATTAGGTACTCACAGCTGCCTCTCTTTGCTTGGAAACATGAAGAGTTTTCAGGCAAAGACTAGGTGAGTCACGTGACTAATGTTTGACCAAACCATTATCCAAAAGGAAAAGAAATAAAAGATAGGGTGCAACCGAGTCCTGATTTTGGACAGCCTATATATCCCAGGTTATAGGGGAATCAGGTCGCGTGTAGTTCAAGGAGAATGGTGGAATGATGAGTTGAGGAGTCGAGTGAGGTTCCGTCGAGGCTCCGGTCCGCGGTCCTGCTATTATATCAAAATAAAAAAGAAACTAAACAAGCCTATCAATTATGAGTTACAACATTCCTATCTATGAGTCTTCAGAAACTTGATCTTGAGTCTTGACTGGTTCTTCATGAAGACTCTGATCTAAACCTTGATGCTCGCTAGCTGTAGGTTCTAGTTCATTGTTCTATAGCTTCTTCTAATCAAATCGGGACTCCAATGCGCGTGGCTTCAGTCATGTCTTAGCATTCCACATCTTTTCAATTGCTTTTGCATTTTGGATTCACTTATTTTTTCTTTTCTTTTATTCTGAATTGAGACTTCTTCTTTTGGTCATCTCGAACCCTGTGCCTCGAGGTAAAACCTACTCAGACGCCAAAACAAACAATCGAACGAAATTTTTCTGCCCCAGTTTGCACTAGAAAAATTTCGTGAGTTATTATAACAAAATTCTAAACTACTTCTTTATTGAAAGCAATAAAAGGTTGGGAGTGGTATACCCTGAAAATGTTATTTTTTTTTTTGTTTTTTTTTTTGGATTATGTTCTTTTATTGTCAAAAAGATGTCTCAACTAAGGATTGGTGTACCTTATGTTGGAAAAATATGGCTAGGGAATGGTATACCCTATATTGGCAAAGATATCGGGGAATGGTGCACCCTGCATTTAAGATCAAATCAACTAGGGAGTGGAGGCCTTATGTTGCAAAAAGCGACTAGGTAATGGAGACCCTATATCGAAAATAAAATCAACTAGGGAGTGGAGACCCTATGTTGGAAAAGACGACTAGGGAGTGGAGACCCTATGTCTACAATTACATCAACTAGGGAGTGGAGACCCTATGTTGCAAAAATGACTAGGGAATGGAGACCCTATGTCTAAAAACATCAACTAGGGAGTGGAGATCCTATGTTGGAAAAGAAACTAGGGAGTGGAGACCCTATGTCTAAAAATCATCAACTAGGGACTGGGGACCCTATGTTGGAAAATCATCAACTAGGGAGTGGAGACCCTATGTTTGAAAAGAGACTAGGGAATGGAGACCCTATGTCTAAAATATTATCAACTAGGGAGTGGATACCCTATGTTGGAAAATTATCAACTAGGGAGTGGAGACCCTATGTTGGAAAAAAGACTAGGGAGTGGAGACCTTATGTCTAAAATATCAATCAACTAGGGAGTGGATACCCTATATTGGAAAAGCAACTAGGGAGTGGAGACCCTATGTTAGAAAAAATAACTAGGGAGTGGAGACCCTATGTTGGAAAAGGCGACTAGGGAGTGGAGACCCTATGTCTAAAAATAAAATCAACTAGGGAGTGGAGACCCTATGTTGGAAAAGCATCAACTAAGGAGTGGAGACCCTATGTTGGAAAAGAGACTAGGGAGTGGAGACCCTATATCTAAAATATCAATCAACTAGGGAGTGGATACCCTATGTTGGAAAAGCGACTAGAGAGTGGAGATTCTATGTCTAAAATAAAATCAACTAGGGAGTGGAGACCCTATGTTGGAAAGGGCGACTAGGGAGTGGAGACCCTATGTCTAAAAATATCAACTAGGAGTGGAGACCCTATGTCTAAAAATCATCAACTAGGGAGTGGAGACCCTATGTTGGAAAACGCAGCTAGGGATTGGAGACCCTATACTACCATAATTTTTTTTTTCTTTTTAATTTCATATATTTTTTTAAGATAATGAGTAAAATGCGAGAAAGAGTTTGGAGAAGACTTCCCTTTTGCAGTAGTTGCTGCAAAACTGTTTCTAGCCTCTGCGTAATTTTGTTTTGGTTGCACCTACTTCTTGGAAGGTTGCTTTTGGATTGCACCTGTTTCCCTTTTTTTTTTTAAACAAAGAACAATTTGTTAGTTTGAAACGGTGGTTGGTTTTAGGGCCTTGATTGTTTCAGTCACTTGGTCTCGGTCCTTTCAGTTGCAACTGGTTGTTTCCTGAATATCGATTGCATTTCTAACCTCGGAGAACCTCTGCCTTTTCCGGACATTGCCATGATGGTTAGTCACATGGGACTTAACCTTTTCAACTTTTATTTTGCCCTTGTGGGCATTTGACTTTGAATTTCCTCTTTCAACAGTTTTTGATTTCGAAACATCGGCCAACATGGCCAGTTGGAGTCAACTTGATGCCCTTGCCGAGATTGGGTGCCTTTTATTTTGCGTATTGGCTTGTATCAAGTGAGAACCCTGTAAATCAGTCCTCCCTTCCCTTCTTTGTCTTAGTTTCAGAACAGAGTTAAACCGAAAAGGATTCAAAGAAAAGCAAACAATGGAATGGACAAATGAATTTAGATAAGAGGTATCCCTTTCGGGGAAAAGAAAGAAGGACTTATCTGGAGTGTACACAGACTTCAATGAACATGACATGCCTCTTGGACTAGATGCCTGATCTGTGTAAACCGTTCAACTCTCAGAAATTCATCACAACTCTTGCTTTGAGACTGAGAAACTTTGTCCAGGACTGTGTCGATGCCAGTGACTGTGAGGATCCTCTTTTCGATCAATGGCGCCCTTTTTCGGGTTTTCACCAGCTGGCCTCTCTCATTTCTCTTCTCATCATCGCCTTATAGTGCTCTTTGTGAGTTTTCACTAACAAGACTCTCTCATTTTCGAATTTCTCTGCTTACCATCGCCTTATGGTGCCCGTGAGGTTTTCACCAATAAGACTCTCTCATTTTATTTCTCTCATTTTGTTGTATCAGATCCGAGTAACTGTATCCTCCCATTTTGAATCTCTTTGCCGATTGATCGAAAGGACTTGAAAAAGATTTGGGTAAAAAGGATTTGGATTGAATTACAATTTTGGAACCTTTCAGACAAAACCATTGCCAAACCATTATAACATCTGCCCCAGTTTCACTTTTAAGGTAATTTGGGTTTTTGTTTTGGTGTGACTGAACCCCAGAGAGAGGTTGCCTACGTATTCTTTCGGAATCAAGTCAAACGTAGTTCAAGAAACTTTGTTTTTTGTTTTGTTTTTTTTATATTTTTCTTTTTTTTCCTCTCCTTTTCCGTAGTAACTTCTAGGTTCCAAAGAGGGTGATCAAAGAAACAAAAAAGTGTCAAGCATAATACCTCTTGACCGTATCTGCATTGACAGCTGTTTCGGGGTCATTTCCTTCAATGTCTCCCAAGTACAACGCTCCTTTCGGCAACAGTTTTGTTATAATGTACAGACCTTTCCAATTTGGAGCAAATTTTCCTTTTGCTTCCTCATGATGCGGGAGAATACGTCTCAGAACGAGTTACCCCACTTCGAATTTCCTGGGTCGCACTTTCTTGTTATAGGCACGGGCCATTCTTTGCTAGTACAACTGCCCGTGGCAAACTGCAGCCATTCGCTTTTCATCAATCATAGTTAATGTTTCCAATCGGGCCTTAATCCATTCATCATCCTCGATCTCGACTTCAACAATGATTCTAAGAGAGGGAATTTCAACTTCTGCAGGTATTATGGCTTTAGTGCCATAAACCAATAATAAGGCGTAGCCCCAACTAATGTGCGCACGGTTATGCGATATCCCAATAATGCGAAAGGCATCTTTTCATGCCACTGTCTAGAACTTTGAATCATTTTTTTGAGTATCTTCTTGATATTCTTGTTTGCAGCTTCAACAGCGCCATTAGCTTTGGGCCGATAAGGGGTAGAATTACGATGCATAATCTTAAATTGTTCGCATACCTCCCTCATCAAGTGGCTGTTCAGATTTGCAGCATTGTCTGTAATGATAGTTTTAGGAATACCAAAATGACAAATAATGTTGGAATGCACGAGGTCCACCACCACTTTCTTGGTGACGGCTTTGAAAGTGACTGCTTCAACCTACTTTGTGAAATAATCAATGGCAACCAAGATGAATCTGTGCCCATTTGAAGCTTTTGGCTCGATTGGCCCAATGACATCCATACCCCAAGCAACGAACGAGCAAGTTGCTGACATAGGATATAACTCTGAAGGCGGTGCATGAATCCGATCACCGTGTATCTGACACTGATGACACTTCCGGACAAAACTGAAGCAATCTTTTTCCATGGTCATCCAGTAATAACCTGCCCGAAGGATTTTCTTTGCAAGGACATATCCGTTCATGTGAGGTCCACATACTCCCGAATGCACTTCGTTCATGATCTTTTCAGCTTCTAGGGCATCTACACACCTCAAGAGACTCAGATCTGGAGTTCTTTTGTACAAGATTTCTCCGCTCAAGAAGAAACCGCTGGCAAGCCTTCTAATGGTTCTATTTTGGTCTCCACTAGCCTGTTCGGGATATTTCTTTATTTTCATAAACTTTTTGATATCATGATACCATGGCTGAACATCTGGTTCTATTTCAATTGTATGACAATAACCATGCCTCTCTCAAATTTGGATTTTCAGCGGGTCAATATGGATATTGCCCGGATACGGCAGCATTGAGGCCAAAGTAGCTAATGCATCAGCTAACTCGTTATGGAATCGAGGAATATACCTGAACTCGACGGACTTGAATCGTTTGCTAAGATGTTCCACATGTTGTCTATATGGGATAAGCTTGATATCTCGAGTTTCCCATTCACCTTGGGCTTGCCGAATGATCAAATCTGAATCTCCCATGATTAACAAATTCTTCCACATCCAGATCAACTGCCATATTCATGCCCATAATGCAGGCTTCATACTCAGCGGTGTTGTTGGTACAGAAGAATCGAAGTCGGGATGTGGCCGGATAGTGCTGACCGGTGGGTGAAACCAAAATTGCCCCAATCCCGACACCTTTTGCATTTGTAGCTCCATCAAAGAACATTTTCCAAGCATTGGTGTCTTCTGGAATTACTTCAACTGAATTTACTTTCTCGTCCGGAAAGTAATTACTTAGGGGTTAGTATTCATCATCAACCGGGTTCTCAGCTAGATGATCCGCCAAGGCTTGAGCTTTCATCGTTGTACGGGTGACATAGACAATGTTGAACTCAGTGAGCAGGATTTTCCATTTTGCTAACCTTCCCGTGGGCATTGGTTTCTGGAATATGTACTTCAGAGGATCCATTCTAGTTATGAGATGTGTGGTGTAGGCCAAAAGATAATGTCTGAGCTTCTGGGCGACCCAAGTTAGGGCGCAACAAGTTCTTTCCAACAAAGTATACTTGGCTTCATAAATGGCAAACTTCTTGCTCAAGTAGTATATGGCCTTCTCTCTCTTACCGGTCACATCATGTTGCCCCAGGACACAGCCAAAGGAATTTTCCAAGACTGTCAGATACAAGAACAAAGGTCTTCCTAGCTCGGGTGGAG
Source organism: Nicotiana tomentosiformis (assembly GCF_000390325.3). Taxonomy (NCBI): domain Eukaryota; kingdom Viridiplantae; phylum Streptophyta; class Magnoliopsida; order Solanales; family Solanaceae; genus Nicotiana; species Nicotiana tomentosiformis. The sequence goes on along the minus strand of NC_090814.1, from coordinate 131,080,553 downwards.
CCAACACTGGCGGATTTGACAGATATTCTTTGATCTTATCAAAAGCCTCTTGACATTCATCTGTCCATTTGATCGCTGCATCTTTCTTCAGCAACTTAAATATGGGCTCACATGTGGTAGTAAGCTGAGCAATGAACCCTGCTGATGTAATTCAATCTCCCTAGCAGACTCATGACCTCTTTCTTGGTTCTCGGAGGTGGCAAATCTCGAATAGACTTTATCTTTGTCGGATCTAACTCAATACCCCTCCGGCTGACTATAAACCCTAGAAGTTTCCCAGATGGAACTCCGAATACACATTTGGCTGGATTCAATTTCAAATCATACCTGCGCAGACGCTCAAAGAACTTTCTCAGATCTTGCATATGGCCTTCTTGTGTTCTGGATTGAATGATCACATCATCCACATACACCTCAATTTCCCGGTGCATCATGTCATGGAAGATGGCAGTCATTGCTCTCATGTAAGTTGCCCCGGCATTTTTCAAATCAAATGGCATGACTCTGTAACAATAAGTGCCCCACGACATGGTGAAAGCCGTCTTTTCTGCGTCGTCCTCATCCATCAGAACCTAGTGATACCCGGCATAACAATCCACGAAAGATTATATCTCATGTTTGGCACAGTTGTCAACAAGAATATGAATGTTTGGCAGTGGAAAGTTGTCCTTGGGACTTGCTTTGTTCAAATCCCGATAATCAACATACACTCGGGTTTTCCCATCTTTCTTCAGCACTGGTACCATATTAGCCAACCACGCGGTGTATCGGACCACCCGAATCACACCAGCTTTTAATTGTTTGGAGACTTCTTCTTTGATCTTATCACTGATTTCCGTTTTAAACTTTCTTTGCTTTTGTTGTACGGGTGGGTAACTGGGATAAGTTGGCAATTTATGTACTACCAAATCAACGCTCAAACCTCGCATATCATCATAGGACCATGCAAACACATCCTTGAATTCAAACAAAAGTTGGATCAATGCATCCCTAGTTCTTTCATCGGCGTGAATGCTTATCATGGTTTCTCGGACCTCTTCTGGACTGCCCAAATTAACTGGCTCGGTTTCATTTAAGTTTTGCTTAGGCTTATTCTCAAATTGTTCCAATTCTCGATTTATTTCCCTAAAAGCCTCATCTTCATCATATTCTAGATCTTGATTCATTATTTCACAGTTAGACATCGTTTTAGGATCTGGGCATGAAGTCCGCAAGCATGTAATGTTATTTAAGTCCGCATTATTAGAACTTGAAATAACTCGTAATGTAGAAAAGATGGCAAGACTGGACTACCGGGATTCCCGCCTGATATGGAATGGGGTAGCTTTCCAATTCTGAAGCTTGGCATTTGGCCCCATGTATAACACCTCAGAAGTGCTCGTTCCTTCCCCCGGCTGGACCATGTGGGACTCATACAGCATTCGTTTCATGGCTTCACAAATATCCTCAATCTCTTTAGCCAAGAAGGCATCTTTTACTTCTTCTTCTTCTACATATTTGGGATCAATAAATGACTTGGTGAGATGCGAAACGGGTTGAGGCAGGACCTACCTATTTTTCTTGCGCTCATCAGCCCATTTTCTATCGGTCTCTATAGCTCGGAAACCTAAGCCGAAGAATTTCTCATTGGCGATTGACGTAACGGGCTCTGTGATGCCTTGTAGATATACCCCGAGCCCCTTTCCGGGCTTGTACCCATGTTTAATCATTTCAGTAGTGACCATGACTGAGGTATTAGATAAGCAAGGTTGAGGGAACGGGGCCCCTTCTTCGCATTGATCAGCGATACAATTTCTAAGGCTTGGTAGACAATGTGCTCACTTCCTTCTCTAGCTTCGAGACATGGTACTGAAGGGTACCTGTAAATGGACTGTTCATCCTCCCCGTGGACAACAATTTCTTGATTTTCATGTTCAAATTTGACCATTTGATGAAGAGTGGAGGGCACAGCTCCTGCAGTGTGAATCCATGGTCTTCCTAGGAGAAAATTATATGAAGTATCCATGTCCAGAACCTGGAAAGTTACTTCAAAATCCACAGGGCCAATGGTCAAAATCAAATCAATTTCCCCTATTGTGTCTCGTTTGACACCATCAAAAGCGCGCACACATACATTGTTTAGTCGGATTCTTTCTGTTCCAATTTTCATCCTCTGGAGCGTAGAGAGAGGGCAAATGTCGACCCCAGACCCACCATCTAGCATGAATCTCTTCATATAATAACCTTCGCATTTGACAGTCAAGTGAAGGGCTTTGTTATGGGCAGCTCCCTCTTGGGGCAAATCATCACGGCTGAAGGAAATCCTATTAACTTCAAAGAATTGTTCAACCATTCTTTTCAGTTGTTCAACTGAAGTTTCAACCGGGACATATGCCTCGTTCAATGTTTTCAGGAGTACCTTCTGATGTTCATTTGAGCTAATAAAAAGAGATAAAAATGAAACCTGGGAAGGAGTCTTCCTGAGCTGGTCAATTATTGCATATTCCAAAGTTTTCATTTTTCGGAAAAACTCTTCTGCTTCCTCAGAATTCACAGGCTTCTTAGGCGAAAACCGTTTATCCTTGCTCAGTTTTAACATTTTTTGCTCTTCTGGGTTGTGGTACTTCCTAGGTTGGTTCATTTCGTTCACCTCTCCCATAATCTCTTTCCCCTTGTAAGTAATCATTATTTTGCTATAATTCCAGGGGACTGCAGTGGGGTCTCTCATAGGTCTCTGTAGTGCGCGGCTAATAACCACGGGCTCATTCAGCCTTGGTGAAATTACCGGCCCCCGTGCCACATAAGTCCCTTTTGGCACATACAACTTTGGCACATTTAGCGTGACTTTCCTCTGCTCAAATCTTTTGGGAGTGTTCAACATGAGTTGTTCTTTCCTTGGGGCCTTAGGAACATAGAGAATTGCGTCCTTAGCAGGTGCTGCCCCAATATTTGTTTCTGCAATTTGAGGAGTTAGAGTGATTATCTTCACATTTCTGGCTTTTTTCATCGCCGCTTTAGGTCTTGCCTCTGAATCGACATTGGCGATGATAGCTTTCAAAGCTGGATAAAACTCTTTATCATCACAAATCATTCCAATGACCATCCAGTTGTTGTGAGTCGGTAATGGATTGTTAGTCACATTGGGGACTTCCTCGTCCCTCAGCACCACTCATTTTTGTTCTATCAAATTCTCAACGCTCTCTTGAGAGTCCAACAATCCTCCGTATCATGACCCTCTGCCCCTGAATGATAGGCACACCTAGTACCGGGCCGGTATGATGGAGATTCCGGATTTTGCCGGTTTGGAGGCACAAGTTGCAATAGACCCATCTGGACTAATTTTGGAAACAAGCTAGAGTAGGACTCACCAATAGGGGTGAAGTAGTTTCTCCTAGGATGCTCACGAAGGCGTGTATTATGTTGGTAATTGTTTTGTAGGGGACGGGGGTTATATGGAGCTTGGTAAAGATGGTTATTTCTGGGAGGTGGAGCTCGGTTTTGGTTGTAGTGTTGTTGTGGCCGTGTATAAGGTTGGTTATTCATCACCGCATAGGGAGGCGGTGCCACGGCATATGCTGCATCTTGATGGGGGTAGTAGTGTTGTGGGGTTCTGGAAGGAAGGTAAGAATGATCGCGGGATCGATGGGGGCCTCTCAAACCTGAAGTCATCATGGCTCCTTCTTCCCTCTTCTTTCGATTTGCTAAACCTCCCGAGCCGTTCTGGATGGCTTGGGAGGTGGCTCTCAAAGCAGATTGACTTATGATTCGTCCAGTTTTCAAGCCATTTTCTACCATTTCTCTGATTTTTATGGCCTCTGCAAAAGGTTTGCCCATTGCAGATATCATGTTCTGAAAGTAATCGGCCTCTTGGGCCTGCAAGAAAACATTGACCATTTCTGCCTCATCCATAGGCGGTTTCACTCTGGATGCTTGCTCACGCCACTTGATAGCATATTCACAGAAGCTTTTCGCAGTTTTCTTCTTGAAATTGGTCAGAGAATTCCTATCTGGAGCTATATCAATATTGTATTGAAATTGCCTGACGAAATATCGGGCCAAGTCATCCCATATATGCCAATGGGAGATGTCCTGATCTATGTACCATTCTAACGCAATTTCTGTCAAGCTCTCCCCGAAATAGGCCATCAAAAGTTCTTCTTTTCCACCTGCCACTCTCAGCTGATTGCACTATCTTTTCAAATGAGCGATCGGGTCTCTGTGCCCGTCGTACTTTTCGAATTTTGGCGTTTTAAAACCAACGGGCAAATGAACATGAGGAAACATACACAGATCGGAGTAGGAGACACTCTTTTGGCCACTCAGGCCTTGCATGTTCTTCAGACCTTTTTCGAGGCTTTTCATCTTCCGAACTATCTCTTCTTGCTCGGGGTTTCTCATAGCTCTTTCCTGTTCCATAGGAGACTCAAACTGCGAGTTCTGAGGGTAAGAGTTTGGGGTAACATGAGCATTGTCTAGCTGAAATTGCGGGACTTGAAAAGTGAAAGCTGAAGGCTCAAAGCATGACCTGGGAACTGTTGGTTGTGCCGTAGTAGAGAATTGTGGTGCGGTGAATAATGTAGAAGGTACCCCTAAAAATGGTGCCTGGGTTTGAACCTCAGAAGGCATACCGGTGAAATTGGACGATATAGTGGGGTACCCAAACGGGATGAATGGGTTTGTTACTGGGATGGGGACATTAGAGATTCCACTCGTCCTGGGAAGCAGTTCAGGAAATCTGGGGATTATACTGGGCGGTTCTTTGCCATTAGACCAAGCATCCCACATTTCTAACATGCGGACGCGCAGCCTCCTATTTTCCTCAGTGGATGCGGACTCTGACTGTGAAATAGCCGATACAGGACTATCCTCAGGCTCAATAATTGGTAGATGACTTTCAGAGGCCATAGGAACACTGCCTTTAGATCTCGTGAAGTAAGGATGGGAAGCCAGATTACCACAAAACCAACCACCTAAACAGGACCTTTGATATTTGCACACACAACAATCTGGTTAGTTTGAGATATTTAAGAGATAAGGAATCGCATATTGGGGATGCAATGCACTTAAACAATTAAATATTTCTAAATGTCTTTGCAACGGCTGTATGTTTTATCCCGGCTTTACTATCTCTTTTCTCAAATTTCGAATCCTTATTTCTTTTTCCTTCCCTTATTGTTGTTTTTGCTCTTTTATTTTTCACTCTTTTTTCTTTCTTGTTCACTCAATTTTCCTTCTTTTTCTCTCTTTTTCTTTATTTTTCACTCAGATTGTCTATAGCTACGATCGAATCCGATAGGGATTGCCTACGTATCATGACGCCGCATGAATCAGATCATTACGTAGTTCAGGAAACAAATGCAGAATAAAAGAAAGGAAAATTTTGGTTTTTGGTTTTTTTTCAATATTTCATTAAATAAAATCTTTTTGGTTTTTTCTATTACAAAGATTTTGGAAATACTGATGATTAAATATACACACTCAAAACAAAAAAAAAATAGACTCGAAAAGGTAAAATACAGACTCAAAGCCAAAAATAATTTTAAAAAATCAGGAATACATAAGAGCCTCTAATACTACTCCGGGGCCCCGTGGTACATCAGTCGGTCTCGACGTGGGCCTGGATGCAATCTCTTCTTGAAGGTACTCTAAATCATCCATCACATGACGGACAAAAGTCATCACAGAAGTAAAGAACATGAACCTGGTCATATCTTCGCATTCATGGCATTTCATTGCAACGTAATCAGCGATTTCTTTAATCCTCATTCTAATGACGCCCTTTTCTTGGAGCAAGCGTCTAATTTGCCGAGACCGGGCCTCCAATAGTTGTGTGGCCGTATGGTTTTGGTCTTGCAATTGTTGTATGACTTCTTCCAATCGGGAAATCAATGTATAGCAATGCTCTCTTTCAGCTTTGAAATCCTTTGTCTATTGGACCATTTTATTTTCGAGATTATTCAGCTTTTCCCTTAAGATCGCGACCCCTCTATCATACTTTTGCTTTAAATGCTTAACACACCTTGCCCGTTCTTCTGCATTATTCGCCAATTTTTCCCGAGCTTTTGTCAATTCATCCTCGGCCTTTGTCAAATCAAACTCATAATCATGAACTTTCCGCCTCAGATTGCTTATGAGTCTTTCATTTTTTTCGCTTTTTACCGGGTTTTCAGCAACTATTTTTATTTTCTGAATCTGAGCTCGGAGGGCTTCATTTTCTCGGGCCAACCTTTTCTTTTCTCCTTCATCCTCGGCAGCCTGCAAACTACTGTTAAATTTGAGGTTTTTGATTTGATCCTCTAGCTTGCTTATGGTGGTTCGGTATTCCTTTTCTTTAGCTAACCAAACCCACTGTTCTCGCGCTACATCAGTGAATTGTTGGACATGGGGTCTTTTGGCGGGCTATTCTGTCTCTTGATCGACTCGAACTCTCTTACCATACCAGGTTGTGTAGTTAGATTCTACTTCACCCGAGGAACAATCCCGTACTTGAGTCTGTGGCTCCAGAAACCTACATTGGTGCCAAATCTGGCGAACCTTTTCTTCTGGGAATGCGGCTTTTGGGCATAGTTCAATAACCTGTGGACTCAAATCTTCATCATAAGGGACTGTTTGGTATCTTCCCAATTGGCGTAGGACTCGATGTGGAGCATATAGCTGAATACTCTGAAGTCCTATCAATAAAAGAAAGCACACTCTGGCAGACATGTAAATAACCTCGTTGACCGTGAGCCAACTGAAAGTCCACTCAATTTGATTTGCGGCCAAAAAATCCAAATACGCGAACTAAGCCTCCGTACCCTCCGGTAACTCATGACCGTTTACCCGGTTTTCGTATTCTTCAATGCAATCGAGTCCGGTCAGACCGTAGTTCATGTACATCGGGCGATGGCAAAGATGTTCCACCAGCCACATTTGCAAAAGCAAGTTGCAACCCTCAAAGAACTTTGTCCCAGCTCGACAGGCAGTTAGAGCTCGATAAATTTCTGCGAGAATCATCGGTATAAGAGTGCCGTTGGCCTTTTTGACCATAAAGTCGGCCATTCCTGCAAGTCCTAGCCCTATATGTCTGCCATTCCTTGGGCATATCAGAGTGCCTAAAAAGGCAACTACGAAGGCTAAACCTCTGCGTGCTTCCCATTTGTTTTTATTTCCCTGATGACTCAAACCATTCTCTGGAGCCTCAAATCCTCGGGGATCCCTATACCGGCTGTATAAGAAGTGGAATGTGCAAAATTCTTTGGCCAAATTTCCATCTTTAACCTGCCGGCTAATACTCAGAAGGTCCAAAAACTTATGAGGAGTTACAGGTCTTGGTGCTACTGGATATCGGTGCCTGAGATTCCCGTCAAGACCAACATAACCTGCCATCTCTTCTAGCAAAGGGGTCAACTCAAAATCAGAGAAGTGAAAAACATTGTGCGTCGGGTCCCAAAACGGTATCAAAGCTTCAATTATATCAACCCTTGGTTTAATTTTCAGAAGCCCGGTGAGCCCACCTAAAGCTTTTGTCACATAAAGCTTGCTGACCTCCCCCAGGTCATTCCACCACATGTGGAGTCCCAATGGAATCTCATCTACGACCCGAAAAGGTACATTCTCAACGGTACTCATTCTGCACACAAATTGAGGACAAAAATCAAAACCGACACATTTTCCAAAAACACAAAGTGGTTAATTTTAAAAATCCAAATCAGTAAATTTCGTAACATTTTTTTTTGTTGCAAATACAGCCCTTTCAGCACTTGAGAAAAGTTTTTAGGGTTGTTTCTGCCAACTGAGGTTGGTTATAGGAGAAAAGACTGATTTGGGTTTACATTGTGGCTATTCTTGTGAAAACAGCTTTTCGGCGCTCCAAGAGAATGTTTTAAGGTTATTTTGACAAGAACGACCCCGGGTGATGATCATGTTTCAAAAGGTTCTTATTTTGGTTAGTTTTGAAAAAAAATGTGGTCGGACCTGATAGAGGTTGCCTACATATCTCATATCCGGTGAGAATCAGACCCGCGTAGTTTGGTAGATTTTGGAGCAATAGGAAAACACGACTTATTTTGAAAATGACTTTTTTTTCCAGAGTTTCAGTATTTTTCAAATACCTGGATTTTCAAAACTGGGTAATTTTTTTTTTTTTTTTTTTTACCTCACTCTTTGTTTTTTCTTGGTTCCCTTTCCCTATTCTAGAAAACGGTCAATATGCAAGCCGAAACAAATATATGCACAAATAGTACGTAAAATTCATCAAGATGGTCCAATATATTGGGTACACCTGTCCTAGATGGACCTAACCCCTATGTTGAGTCCCCAAAGTCAAATGCACGTGATGCAAATAAACGTTCCTACTAGGGATCCGGCATGAGGCTATGTTATTCTAGGTTTAGATCCTAGGTGTATTGTTCTAGACCTGGCTTACCCGAGCAGATAATGCGAGCCGAGGGAGGGCAGCGTACCGGGAATACATAAGCTTCACCGGCTTTGCAACTTGTCCGAACCTCGTTCTAAAATTAGGGTATGACTCTAAAAGAAAAGAAGCCACGCGAAGCGCACGCTTCCCAAAAGATTTAGAAGACTCAGAGAGAAGAGGGTTTCGTAACAGTTTATATACAGTTCAAGCAATACCAAAGCGGTAAAAAGCGACATTTAGCATATTAGGCTCAAACACGTAAAAATCAGATAATAAATAAAAGCCAAGTATAACAGCTATTCTAAGCTCGAATTCTGAACCCTGAACCAGAGATTCTGGGTTCTTATTCCCCAACAGAGTCGCCAGAGCTGTCACACCTCCTTTTTCTCAAGGGGATAGGGGATAGGGGAGTTTTTCCAATTAAAGTGACATTAATCGAAATGAGATTATTTATTTAATTGAGAGCCGCCACTTGAAATAATTTATGGTGTCCCAAGTCACCGGTTTATTTTAGAATCCCAAATCGAGGAAATTTGACTCTTATTTTTGGTCCGTGAACACAGAAGATCGGGTAAGGAATTCTGTTAACCTGGGAGAAGGTGTAAGGCACTCCCGAGTTTTATGGTTTTAGCACGGTCGCTTAACAATTAATACTTGGCGTAATTATCTGATTTATTACATGTTTTAAACCTATTATGTATTTTTGTCTTTTACCGCCTTTTAATATTTATGGAATTTATTTGAACAAGTCGCAATGTCGCACACTTGTCGTTTTGACACACACTGCAAACCGCGCAACGTGAAACACACCCGCGATTTACAACATGTTTATTTTTATTATTATTTGAAGTTATGGTCAAGTCGCACGAAACACGCACTTGAATTGGGGTTTACGTATCATGACTATGCCACATGAACCGTACCCATAGTCACGATGATTTATTATTAATCGCGCCTAAATCAAGCTACGGTGTTCGAATATTATTCAATTACTAATTTTGACATTATTGTAAGGTCATGAGGTATGTATATTGTTATGGAGGAAATGAAGTAAATTAATTATGGAAAAAATTGGCTAGCTTGTGAATGTTTATTTGTTTTTGGTCATGTGCAACAATTAGCCCATAAATACGCTAGGGAAGTCCAATTAAAGTCTTACACCAATCATGGCCCAACCTAATCTCTTATAATTTTACTGCTAACCAATATTTGAAACTAGACTAAATTTATGGCAGGAATAGATAGATACAGGCAGGACCAATTTAGTAACTAAGATAGGAGATCAAAATGAAACTAAAGCATGCTAAAATGGAAAGCCATTACTTCATTGAATAAACAAGAAAAGTAACGAATTAATACATATTCATCAATAAAATTAACCATATGAACTACTAAAAAGGACAATAAATTAATCTTAACAAATATTCAACATGAGAACAAATTAATCTTAGCACACTCAGATGCGAACTCGATCATATCATACTCAAAGTTAAATTAAAACAGAGTGACCCAAAATATTAATGAGAAAAATAAAATAAAAAGAGAAGTGAACCTTTGTATTGATGATTGTGGATTTAAAGTACAACCACTCAATGATCGGATAGCTCTCAACTGGACTCTTCGGACCACGAAAAACTCGAGCGGCAAATCTCAACTTGCAACCTCAATCGACCTTGCAAAACTGACGATTTAGTGGCTATTTTCGGATTTTTTTTTTTGAATGATGGCTCAAAAGTGGTCAAGGGCTTGTGGTTTTGGGGTGGTGAAGCTGCTGAATTTTCGAAATAAAGCCGAAGAAAGAATGACACGAGTAGAAATTTTCTTATCCCAAAAGAAGAAAATAATTTTTTCTCAATTCCTTCCTCCCTCTTTTTACCTTTATCTCTCCCTCTCTTTTTCATCACATTTCTCTTCTATTTATAGAAAAAAAATTCGGAATTTTTAATTTTTTATTTTTTATTTATTTTTTTATTTTTAATTAAAAAAGAATTTCCACTTCCCATTTTTTTTATTTTTAAAAAAAAATAATTTCCCACTTTCCTTTACTTTTATTTTTTAATTTCTCACTTTTTTTACTTTTAATATATTTAAAATCCCACTTTTTTACTTTTTTTTTATTTTTCACTTATTTTACTTTTAAAAAAAAAACATAAGACACCCTTACTTTTATTTTTTAATTCCAACTTTATTTTACTTTTCATTTTTAAAATTTCCACATTCCTTTACTTTTATTTATTAAATTTTTCACTTTCTTTTACTCTTTTTATTAAACAATTTATACCTACTTTTACTTTTACTTTTTACTTTTATATTTCTACTTTTCCTATTTTTTAATTCCCATCCGAAATTTGTTTTTTTTTAAAAAAAAATAATAATAATTAATTTTTATTTATTTTTGGTTTTTAATTCATTTTATTGAAAAATGAAGGAAAAAAAATAATAATAATACTAATAGTAATAATTGACCTTTTAAATTATTAATAATTTTTCTATCTATCTATATATATATATATATATATATATATATATATAAGTGTAACAAAGCTAAAAAAATATATATTAAATTCTGATAATATTTACATAGTAGAAGGTGATAAAAATTCAAATATAGTCAAAACTTAGGTGCTCACAGATGTAACATCTCATTTCTGAGCTTTCATCAATTTACTTATGGCGTACTTTCACGTACGAAAACATGGGGTGTAACAGATACGCCCAATGGACGATACAATAGTTGATGCATCAATGTTGGAGTTGTATTCCGATAGTCGTGGTGCTTCTTTGGTTTCGACATTTCTGTCGAAACCACTCTTACTCATGACCCTTGAGAGATCTGTCCTCGATCATTTCTTCTATCAATTCGAACGGGGTTGCGTCCAGGCCCGTTGTTTCTCCGATCTCCACCGTATGGCTGATATCAATCTCTATTTGACCGTGGTTCCCGGTAAATATCCTTTTTAACTCTGTCGATGGTCCTGTTTGGATAAACGAACCCGGAAAGAGCCCCAACTGGTCATCCTCGACCCTAATCTTTGACTGGTACCGATTATGCACATCGGCCCAGGTTACAGCTGGATATTCTATCAAGTTCTGCTTTAACTGTTGTGAGGCTACCGAACTGCGTATGTTTAGGTCTTGAGTGAAAGCCTGAACGGCCCAATCGTCGGCGACCGGGGGCAGATCCATACGCTCTATTTGGAACCAAGATTCGAACTCTCTGAGCATCCCGTTGTCTTTCTGTTTTACTTTGAAGAGGTTCGACTTTCTAGTCTCAACCTTTATCGCTCTGTTGTGTGCTTTGACGAAAGAATCTACGAGCATGGCAAAAGAATCAATGGAGTTAGGTGGTAAATTATGGTACCATATCATCGCCATCTTTGATAAAGTTTCTCCGAATTTCTTCAACAGTACGGACTCAATCTCATCGTCCTCTAGATCGTTCCCCTTTATTGTGCATGTGTAATAAGTGACATGCTCGTTGTGGTCGGTAGTTCCATTATACTTGAAAATTTCTAGCATGAGAAATTTCTTCAGAATGGGCTTAGGAGCCGCGCTCGGGGGGAAGGGCTTTTGTACGAACTTCTTTGAATCGAAACCTTTCAAAATCGGTGGTGCTCCCAGAATTTGATCAACTCGGGAGTTATATGTTTCCATTTTTTGTCATTCGCTTCAATCTTCTTCTCCCCCGATTCAATTCGCTTTGTCAGCTTCTCGAACATTTTCAAGATAGCGGGGTCAGTTTGTGACTCATTCACATTTGACCTCCCCGGCACTGGTTCGGCCCTATGAACAACTTCCTGTGATGGCTCGGGTTCGACCTTACTCGATGCGCAGTTCTGATTTTGATGTTGTTCTATTGCAGCTTGTTGAGCCTGCAACATTTCAAATATTATTTGAAGGCTGATTCCGCCTTCTTCGCCACCCTATGCGTTTTGACCGACTGATCGAACGTCTCTACGGACACTATTTTCGGGGTCGACGCCTATATTTGTATTCAGGGCAACATGGGAACTGACATCGATGGGGTCTGCAACTGGTACTCCCTCGAGGTCAACTGGAAGCACTTCGTTTCCTGGGGCGGCTACATTGTCATTTTCGCCATGAAAACCAAGACCGTTGTTGATATATGTGGGTACTGTTCGAGAGTTCGACATGCTGATCCTGGAATCAAAAACGCTTACAAGAACAAGTGTAAAGCAGTGTGTGTTATGAAAATTAGCACCAGGCGATCACTATTATACTTAGCCCCACGGTGGGCGCCAAACTATTTACCCTTAATATCGGATAACAATTAAATTTATAAGTGGTTTTAAGGATATGTGATTTTACTTGGTACAAACTGAGAAATATGAGAATTAAAGTTAGAAATTAACTGTAAAGCAAAAAAAACTAATGTAACGTACTACCTTGGCCCTCGAGTTAGGTCGCCCTCGAACCAACTGAGTATATTATTGAGAAGCAAGAATTGGACAACAGAATAAAAATGCTTAAGCAAATGTTATAAACTGCTTTGATATGCGTGAATATGATGATTATAAATTGATTGGAACCCCCTTTATATAGTAGAGGAGTTTCACATATGGTACAATTCTAAATACCGAAAAAAATCTCCTGATTAGCTAATCAACCGGTCTTGTCTTGATATATGCCGAGATCTCCGCCACAATCCTTGCCCGGTCACGGATTCCTCGGCTTTCTGTTATTCGACTTAACAGGCTTCCTTCGATCTAGCTAGATCTCTATCCTTCTCGATCTCGACCTTAGTTGGTCTCGATCTCGATCCCTGAATCACGAGCTAGGCAATATCTATTCATGTAACGATCCAATATAACTTGGGATCGAACCTCGGTCTGTTGCCCCTGTCTCGATTAACCATACGAAATCGGGCAAGCCCGATTTTGACCGTATACAGCATGCCAAATATGTCTTGCTTAAAGTTCTAGCAACATTTAAGATCCAAATGGAGTGTTGCTACATGCTTCTTGATCATCATACATCAAAAAAATGCATATCATCTTACATTCGAGAAATACGCCTCTATGACCCTCGAATTACAGATAACAAATCGAAGGAAAGAATCAGGGGATAAACAGAGTTGTAACACGCAATGTTTATCAATAAAATCTATTTTCTTTATAATTATTTGTGATTGCAGTTTTATTTTTCTGCACAAATTTATTGCAAACACTCGCCACATCATGATTTGTCACTCTACGAATTTCCCGTCAGAAATATAATGTTTCATCGTAAATTTTTTTAACCTTCTAATATTTAAAAGAAAAGACAATAAAATTATTTTAAGTAAAACGAATAAATTAGAAAAATGATTACAGTAGACCAAAGTGTTAGATTTGGGAATTTCATAGAATTGAACTACTTGTATACTGTAATTGTTTAATTCGTTCTCTCCTTCTTTTTGTTTCATTTAAATGTTATTTAAATATCCTTTGTTTAAAACATGAATAATAATAATTTAACAATAAGTTTATTTCTAGTATTTGATGTATAATTTACATAGTGATAAAAACATTGATGTAGTGAGTAACGTGTCATAATCTAACAAAGTTGGTAGTTTAGCCTTCCGATCATTTATTCTTTGAGCAATTCACATGTATTTTAATTTTTCTTAATATGGCAAAAATAATTTATGACTTTACTATTATAGCGAGTAAAGCATATTTAATTTATTCTGATAATAAAATAATTTTATAATTTTACTAGTATAATGAGTAAACTTCAGTAATCGGACATAAAATTACCCCATATATAATCTAACTCCTTGTCCTAGTGCTAGTAGACAAAAGAGAAAGAAAAAATAAATCTGGTGTTTAATCGTCTTGGACTTCATTTTAGCTGTTCGTTCAATTACTTATTTGGAAATTACAAGTATTTTTTTTGAATCTATTTTTCTTATTCTTGCTAGCCCGAAAATTTGAAGTTCATATACGTTTGTCCAAATACGTACAGAATTTCAAAGTGTAAGAAACCACTGCGGCAAAGTACGATGATATGGTCGTACGCTGCCTAAAGGAGTGTATAATTCGATGACAAGAGGGGCCCAGGACAAGAGAGCCCCTATGTGGGCCCGGGCCGCGACGAGGTAAGTTTGAAAATAGAGAGCGCACTGCTGCATAAAACAGTGACTACTAATGAGAAAAACAAAACAAAAACATAGTCCAAAGGTAAAACAGTGACTTAACCCTGCCATCATAATCTCATTTTGCACGACATTCGCCCATTCTCCCTTTTTTTACTTTCTCTTTCTCTCTCCTTTCAGTTTCATTTCAACTAAAAGGAAAATGAAGTACTAATATTTGCAAAAAGCATTCCCATTTGGAATCTTCTTCTTATCTGCACTCAACTAAAGCTCAAACTTTCGGTTCTGAAATTGCTTCGATTGGAAGGAAGTTTAGTTTTCTGGTTGTAACGAAAATGGAGAGGCTTTATTTTTCTTGAGCTGTGAGTGAAACACAGAAAATAGTCAGATAAAGCGATAGCTGAGCGTACTTCACCGCTTATGGGGTTTAAAGATTGATTTTGATCGACGCGCTTAATATTTGATAGTTTCTGTTAAGAAAGGGAAAGTTGAGTTTGGGTTTTTCGAAGACTATGGCTTTTCCATCCATATTTTGCTGCGTCAAGGGTTCAGATCGGTATGTGCTTAAATTCGTTAAAAGCTATTACCTTTATTACTGTCCTAAATTTCTTAAATTCCGCCGGGTATTGTTCTAATTAAGTTTTATTTTAAGCTATTTTTACAATTTTTTTCTACTAGAATGCTCTAAGTAGACACAAAGTTGCATTTATTGAGAAGAATAAATTGAACTGAAAGCCACTACTTGTATTTGAATTATTCTTGCAGTAGCCTTCTCATTATGTTAATTTAGTGGATGCTGCCAATGGAAGTGCAGGAACCTCTATTATTTTTCCCTTTTTATTTGTGAATTGCTTTTCTATTTGAAATCTTCTTCCTCTTTTATTTCCCCCCTTTTTTGGTGAATTGATTTTATGTTTGAAATAATACAGAAAGGGGCAAGCGAAGAAGCAGCCAAAGTGGAGGGTTTTTTCTCTAAAGGAGTTGCACTCTGCTACGAATAATTTTAACTATGATAACAAGCTTGGAGAAGGTGGATTTGGAAGTGTTTATTGGGGCCAGCTCTGGGATGGATCTCAGGTAATTCATGTGGTTTTCCTTTCCCTTTAAAAATTTAGCTCATCAAATTTTCCTCTGCTATAATTGTGAATACCTGCTGATTGATTGATTAAAAAGAAAAAAAAACAGTCTATGTCTTCTCTTTGTTAACTCATTGGAGCAATTATATGAAAGATTTTTTAGAGTTGCTGGAACACTATTGGTACACTTGAGTTTTTTCCTATAATAGCATTGACTTAAAGGCCACAATTAATTGCCATACAAAGAGTTGGATCCTGGTTATTCACTAGGATTTTGGGATCTCAGAGGAATCTTTCTAAGGTAGTTTGTCGTGAGTTTGTGATTGTAATTATGATGTTATTGATATAACAGGTTCCAAGTCCTAGCTGGTAAAGCGATGAATCTTGAAGATAATTCGGATTTTCTTTATGAGGTTGCTTGGGTGCTTAAGTCTAGAAAAACATTTAATGGTGTTTCAGTAGAAAGCTATAATTTTGGAATAGTTAGGTCCAATCCAGCAATAAGCACTTTTGAAATGTGGTACAGCTCAGCCTTAATGGACGAGCATCATCAAAGTTACTAATAATTTTGATTTTGTCAACGCTTGCACTATGTTTTGTTGGGTAGAGGATAAATTAAAGAGAAGAGATAACCATGAGTCTTGTATTCTCTTAGGAAAGGGACTCAGCTTTTTGAGAAAAAAAAACTTAAGTTTATTTAGCCCATCCCAGATGGACAGGAGGAAGTTACTAGATAGGAATTTACATTCTTCACTTGGGCAAATCTACTAAATAAATTCCCCTCTCCCCTTCATAAAACCAAATATAAGGTAAAGGACCTATGACTATGGAGGAACATCTATTTGATATCACCAGCAAACACCATATGATGTTACCATTCTTATCTCAAATATATGTTTGCTACTTGAGTCACAATTAAGGTCACAACAATAGCAAAGAGGAAAACACGAGTTACTTCACTGCTTCACAGTTTATTCTCAAATGAGATGGCATTAGTAGTCAAAAGTTCATCTTTTGAAGAAAAAAAATTGGTCATTTCTTTTGCTCTATTCTTCTCCCCGTCCCGCTCTCCCCTTTTATGTTTATTTGACCCACTTTTACAATTTCCAAATCATAAACGATACATGGAGCAAAGGAAATTAGGATTTCTTGTCCATCATGTAATGCAATGCTAAAAAACGGCATGTATGCATTAGGCCTGGTATTCGAATGATGAAAATGAAATTCAGATATGGTTAAATGGGTTTAGAGACATTCCTAGACTATTTTTGATCTAATATTCGTACACATTATGGTGATTTTACTGTGTTCAGTATTTGTCACTTAGAAACTTAAACTAAAGAATTATGTGCATAGGAGCATCTTTCCACTTGAAACCAACTCAGAGTTTTGTATTTTCAATAATTGGTGCTTAAGAGTACATGAGCATGGCCTCCATCGGATTATTCAAATCACGTCTTCGTTGGAGGCTGCAGGTAAGCTATTATGCTGACTTTTTGTTACATTGTGAAAAGTTATATGAAGAATCTCTTCTTTATGTCCTTTTTCACTTAATTGATATTTCAACCCAAGAAAAGAAAAGGATCTCTTCTTTGTTTGATTCACTGGCCATCTCTCATCAGATATGGAAAACCAGTATCAAGGTTGCTTAAAGAGATAATAAAATACAACTGTGTCTTTGAAATGTAGGTCCTTTTTCTCTGATCCAACTAATCTGGGTTTGCGCGGTGGTTAATTGATTGATAGTTTGGTCTGAATTGAAAGTTTGGAACTAGATGTTGAATTCAGCCGAAGTTATGTTTGTTTGTGTGAAATGTGAAATACCATGGTTCTCATCCTAATAGTGGCCACATTACGTGAATTCTCCCCATTTGTATAATCCATGGTGGGTAGAGTTACCACATACCTAAGCTGGGTGGGAGGTAGTAGGTAGTAGGTACCCATGGATTAGCCAAGGCGTGGACACTACCTTTATTGGGGGGGAAAGGCGGATTTAAAAATCCCAATTTTCTCTTGCTTGTATTACTTTATGGTATTAAATCCGTTATTTGGTACTAATCATTCTTAAAACTTAGCTTTACAGGATAACTGTCGTTGCTGCTGATTCTTCCTTTCTGTAATCCTTATACTCGACCCATTTGTCTTAGGATCAGGACTTTTTTAATTTTATATAATTCGAGATCAGGACTTTCATGCTGCAATTTGATAATAACTTGCAATTCCGAATGGATGTTAGTGTACTACTTTGCCATATATTCCTCATTGTAATGTTCTTGATTCTTTAGATTTCTCTGCAAAAGTCTATCACTGCTTCTCCTCTTTCCTATCTCACTACTTCTCTAATATGATTTCATGGTTTTCTTGTTTGTCTGCATTTATTCAGATCATCTAAAGCTCATGTCTATCTTCCAGCAACCAGTAATTATTCTCAAAACTGAGTCAAGTTCCTCTTTCTGTAACAAATATAGTTTAAAATGAAACAATCATTCTAAAGCTTGAAGAAAAAATGTGTATTTTCTGCTGGATTCGTGTCATCTGTGTATAGAGACAAATACTGCATATATGCTAATATCGCTCTGGGGACAATGGATGCATCTACGCCTGCCTCTTGTGGACAACCCCCCCCCCCCCCCCCCCAAACAAAAAGAAACAAGGTATAGAAATGAAAAAAAGGAGGAATAAGAAGAAGAATGATTCTGCTAAAAGTCTGAAACCGTAGATTGGAATGCTTCTGCTGAAAGTCTGAAACCATGGAATGGAATGTTTCTGCTGAAAAATGGAGGTGGACATATTATATTTCTGTTTGTGTGCGTTGCGTGTCTTAAAAAGATTCATTTCTTGGACTAACATATTTCCTGGCGAATGCACATATAAAAGGAGGGAGGTGGACAGAGTGGTGTAGGCACGTTTAGAAGAGAGCTGACAGTGGCCGTGAGCCCGTGACTAAGAAAATATGCAAATTATATGTCCGTTTGTGTGCGTGTGCATTCACGTGTCTGCGTGTCTTAAAAAGATTCATTTCTTGAACTAACGTATTTCCTGATGAATGCACATATAAAAAGGAGAATGAAAGACTGGCGAAATATCTTTAAATTGAAAAGACATCACGTGCCATTGAAGTTTTAAGTCCTTCCATATGATGTGTATCTACAATAAGTTGTAGAACTTCACCTACTGCGCATGAGCGTAGAGTTTATCTTGATGGATGCATATTTTCAGATAGCGGTCAAAAGGCTAAAAGTGTGGAGCAACAAAGCCGAGATGGAATTTGCTGTTGAAGTTGAAATTCTGGCTCGAGTACGACACAAAAATCTGCTAAGTTTACGTGGTTACTGTGCTGAAGGCCAGGAACGTCTGATTGTATATGATTACATGCCTAATTTGAGCTTACTTTCTCATCTTCACGGGCAGCATTCTGCCGAAAGCCTTCTTGATTGGAAGCGACGAATGAACATTGCAATTGGATCTGCTGAGGGAATTGTGTAAGTATTTGTAACATCCTTGATCTTTCTTTCTGAAACCCCCCCCCCCCCCCCCAGATATTACAGGGTCTTATGTTTTCTCTTCATTTATTATTTGACTGTAATGTGTATGACAGCTATCTACACCACCATGCGACCCCACATATCATCCACAGAGACATCAAAGCAAGCAATGTACTGCTCGATTCTGATTTCCAAGCCCAAGTTGCTGATTTTGGATTTGCTAAGTTCATCCCAGATGGTGCAACACATGTAACCACAAGAGTAAAAGGCACTCTAGGCTATCTTGCACCAGAATATGCAATGTTAGGGAAGGCATCAGAGAGCTGTGACGTCTACAGCTTTGGTATTCTTTTGCTAGAGCTTGCTAGTGGCAAGAAACCAATTGAGAAGCTTAATCCAACTGTGAAACGCACAATCACTGATTGGGCTCTACCCCTTGCGTGTGAAGGGAAGTTCAGCGAACTTGCAGACCCAAGGTTGAACAGAAACTATGTGGAGGAAGAATTTAAAAGACTGGTTCTTATTGCACTCATTTGTGCTCATAATCGACCTGAGAAGAGACCGACAATGCTTGAGGTTGTTGAGCTACTGAAAGGAGAATCAAAAGAGAAGTTTGAGGCATTGGAAAATGACGAAATGTTCAAGATTCCTCCAGCTACGGATGATGATATGTTGACAGGAGCAGAAGGTAATGCAGATGCTGCTGCGTCAGAGGAAAAAGAACCAAAACCAGAAATTGAAAAGGTAGAGGTATAGGCCAAGAGAATCTGGAACCCGCATTATTTGATTGTGGCGTGTTGATATGGAATGGAAGGTACTTTATTTGAACTCAAAGTATCTTCATTGGGTTGTGCAGGTGTGGATGTTTTTGTTGTGTTTGTCTTTGTGATTTCTCGTGTAATATGTTGAACACAAGAAGCGAAAACTGTTTATATGCTGATTGGTGTTTGTAGGTCTTCAGATCAGATTGAAATCAAAGAAGTATATTGAATTGACGTGGACTGCAAACTAAAGTAAAGTTAGCAACCTACCAAGAAGTGAAATTGTTCACTGTACCAATTGAGTCGATATTTGATCTTAACATACTCTACTGAGAGTTGAAATATGTTGTAAACTGTTAACGTTGGCGCAATTTGGACTAAAAGCAGTGGCTGATTCCAGAATCTAACGTTTCCAGTTCATCTCCGGGCACATTATTCATGTCATAGAAAAGCATGCATAGTTGGAAAGCTTCATCTTCATTTCTATTCTCCAAATTCTCTCTTGAAAGGAATAGGCCCCCTCAATTTGTTTATATATAAAATTGAGGTTACTAAATAAAGAAATTCAATTAAAAACACATACGCACACGCAGAGATAATATGAGAGGAAATATCATGTTCTTGGATAAAACTATTTAGTTAAACTATTTTTGTTAAACAAGTTACGAGTAAAATGGGAAAAATAAACTGTACCTTAATTTTAGAAAAAGTCAAATATGTTATAAAATATAGCTCAAAGTAACAATATAGAACAAGGAAAAACAAGCTAAGAGATATAGAGAGAAAGAGAGGAGAGATTCTTATTTCTTCTTCAATTGTGTGTATTTTTCTATCTATTACAAGGCCTTTATATAGGCATGAAAAGTGAAGAAAAATATGTCATTGAATATGAAATTAAGCATAGAAATATGTCATTGAATGTCATTAAGCATTTGAGAAGATCACGGAGGAAGAGTAGACATCCACAATAATTTGATTTTTCTTATAACACTCCCCCTTGGATGCACATAGATAATGTGTCTCGTTAAAACCTTATTAGGAAAAAGTCCTATGGGAAAAAAATCCTAGTGAAGGAAAAAGAGTACACATGTTTAGAAATACGCTTTTTGGTTGCCTCGTTAAAAACCTTGCAAGAAAAATCCAGTGGGACAAAACCTTGTAAGGGAAAAAGAGTACAACGCGTATTAACTCCCCCTTATGAGAGTATTAATTCACATCCCTGAGCCTTCGCATCCCAATCTTGTACACTAGTTTCTTGAAGGTTGACGTCGGTAGAGATTTGGTAAATTCACATTTTTTGAAGATCATGTGTGAAAAATAACTTTGGTGAAATGTGCTTTGTCCTATCCCCTTTTATGAATCATCCCTTTAATTGGGCTATACATGCTGCATTGTCTTCATACAAAATTATGGGTAGTCTGTCACACTTCAAACCACATTTTTCTCGAATAAGGTGTATTATAGACCTCAACCATACACATTCTCGACTTGCTTCATGAATAGTAATTATCTCAGCATGATTAGATGAAGTAGCCACGATTGATTGCTTAGTCGATCGCCAAGATATGGCAGTGCCTCCATATGTAAACACGTAACCTGTTTGAGATCGAGCCTTATGTGGGACAGATAAATACCCAGCATCGGCATTACCAACAAGATCGGAATTGCAATCATTGCCATAAAATAAGCCCATATCAGTAGTCCCTTTTAGATACCGCACTATGTATTTGATTTCATTCCAATGTCTCCTTGTAAAAGTAGAGTTATATCTTGTTAAGACATTAACTGAAAAAGTTATGCCAGGCTTTGTAATGTTAGCAAGATACATTAGTGCACCAATTGCACTAAGATATGGTACTTCGGGACCAAGAAGCTCTTCATTATTTTCATAAGGTCGGAATGGATCTTTATTTATATCGAGTGATCTCACAATCATCGGAGTACTCAGTACTCAATGGATGTGCTTTATCCATATAGAATCGCTTTAAAATCTTTTTAGTGTATGCTGATTGATGAATAAAAATTCCATCTTTCATATACTCAATTTGTAGACCAAGACAAAATTTTGTCTTTCCAATATCTTTCATTTCAAATTCTTTGTTTAAACAGTCTACTGCTTTAGGAACCTCCCCATGAGTTCCAATGATATTTAAATCATCAACATATACGGCGATTATAACAAATTTAGATTCAGTTCTTTTTATAAAGACACAAGGACAAATGGAATCATTTTTTACCATTCTTTCAACAGGTACTCACTCAGGCGATTATACCACATGCTCCCTAATTGTTTCAATCCGTATAAGAATTTTTGAAGCTTTATTTAATAAATTTCTTGGAAACCTTAATATGCTTCAGAACAATTTAAATCCTTCAATGATTTCCATTATACGCATATCAAGTTTTTCATGTATTGCCAGATTAAAACCTGAAATGACTACATCCACCACATGAGAATATGTCTCTATATAATCAATGCCAGGATATTTACAAATCTTCTTGTGACACAAGTCGTCTTTATGTCTATCGACTTGACATGAGCTTTTTTTTTCGCACAAGAATACATTTATACCTCCATTGGCTTTATACTTTTAGGTGTTGAGACTATCCGTCCAACTTCATATTTTTAGGTGAAATTAATTTTTATTGCATATTTTTCATTTGGCCAATCATTTATCTTTCCAAATTTCATGACAGATTTGAGCTCAAGATCCTAGTCAATATTAATAATATTGAGCGCTACATTATATTAAAAATATCGTCGACGATCATTTTATATCGGTTCTATTATTACCCAATAAAGACATAACTTATTGAGATCTCTTTATCTTATTATTTTCAGGTACATGAGTCTCTCCCATGAGGTCTTATGAAGTGTTATGTCGTGGTTCTCTTCTAGAGCACTTGACTCCTTATTATGACCATCTTGAACATTTGCTCATCTCCTTCTTCAAGGAGTTTTATCTTTGGAACCGATTAGTCTATTATGCTTTATGCATGCCATAGACTCTATTCATTATAAACTTTATTTTATTTGGAGCATTAGCAGTTGAATATGACATTTAGCTTTGGGTCAGCAAATACGCCTGGCAATATTTTGCAAATGAATCATCACTAGAACTTCAAGTTCATATTTTCTCATACGAGGATCTAGATGTACTCATAATAATTCATTACATGCATTACTTTTTCAGCTGCCCATTTTCTCCCCCTATTGTTGGGATCACCAACACATATCCCTAGCCTTATTTGGGGATCCATATTTGTGCATTGTGGTGGAACAATTAAATCATATAGCACATTCATGATTCTAGATGGAAATTATTTGGTTGCTGACCCTAAACCGATTGTGATAAGGAGAACTTATCATAACTTGGCTAGATGTGTAAAAGTGCTGTTGTATATTAAATAATACATCACATACCAAATTTTATTTTGGCTGTTTTGTTCTCATAACCAATGGTTTAGATATAATTGGAGGCATACAATTTCTGCTAAACTAACTTATATTTAAATCAGTATTATCAAGATAAATCATTATAATTTATATTCTGGAACTGTGCTCTAATAATTTGAGCAATCAATCTTGCAAAAGTCAAACTGCAAGTTGATAATAAATGCACATGTGACCATAGAATAGATGCATCTATTAAAATCATATAATAGTAAACTGTCCACATGGAAGGTGACTGGGCCCATATATTTATCACATTTTATTCGTTCCAGAAATCAAGGGATTCAATCCCAACCTTAACTGGTATATCATAAGAATAAGCATCACAAGAGAATTCTTAAAGAATCCTATATTTCTTTAATATATGCCAATGTAATTTTCAATTAATTTTTCGCATCATAATTGAACCGAGATGGTCAACCGGTCATGCCAACTAATATTTGTTTCAGTAAACCTATAGTTTACTTGTGACATATGATTCCATCATCATTCTTATATTTATGTAGTACAAATAGAAAGAAAATCGGGTAACCTTTCATATTTACCCGTTATGATTATAGAAATATGAAGATATTCAATATTCCTTTCATTTATCGTCTCAATATGCCAACCACTTTGACTTATACATTTGAAACTCAAAAAGTTTCTTTTGAGACTTTACAATATCAATATCGTGAATAATTTTATTCATCCGGGTAGTAACAAATTAATATTTTCGGAGCTCTTAGCAACTTTGTACTACAAGATCTTTTGTCACACCATATATGATAAATGTCTCCTTCACGGAGAAAATTATATCATAATAAATTTGTCATGGTCAAAATTATCATAAGCAAAATCATTTCTTGCTTTAGTTTTGCCTTTAATAATCTTTTATAAGGCACACCAAAATATTTTTTTTGGCGTATCACATGTATGCGACCAATGACATATTCATGTAACCACACAATAATATTTATTCTCTTTATTTCACTCAAACCTCCCTTAGAGGTGAGTTATGTGGTATTCATCTAATCATGCATTGCATGTTTTTATTCATTACTTTTATCACATATTGCCACATTCACCTTTAGGAATGGGTCTGCATTCTTAATGCTTATCACAAGTTACATTTTCTTCAAGGAATGGATCATAATCAGCGGCGTGCTTTATTATTTTTCATATTAATTTGATGGTAAACATTGCCTTCACATTTTGAAGGATTATTTTGAGAACCCTTATTATTCTCCTTTTATAATCATAGTGATAATTATTATTATTTTAATCTTTGGAACGCTCACGTTCATTATTCAACAACTTGTCTTCATTTAGACTTATTGTGCGTCGCTACCACATTCACTTCAAAATTGGAGCAAATCAAGTGGGGCAATATTCATGTCTTTTCATGAAAAATATATTATTTTTCTTTATTCATCATTATATCATCAATATGGTATAGTGGGACCCAAACCCAATATCTTACCAATATAAAGGCATGTTAGGCCATAATGAATTGGGATTCAAACCCAACGCTTATCATCATGGAGCATCATGACTTGATCCCGATGTCTTACCCTCATGGTGCATTGCGACTTGAATTCATTGAAGTTGATATCATTAATACCAAAGGACAAAAATAATTTCAAATACGAAGGAAATGCTTACCTATTGAGTTAAACTCTTCATAATGTCATTTGGATATAATTCTCAATAATAGACTATCGTTTACTCAATTCAGCTAAGTAATTAGTGTCAAACATACATATGAAAATACAAAATAATATTAAAAACTTATTGCGACCAAACACACTCACGCAAGTATACGTGATCGTCAAGTAATAGAGTAGTGAATAAAGTATCGTTCCCACGAAGATTTATGATTAACTTTTGACTAATTCAAACTCAAATAACTTATCGATTCAAGCGATTTCTTACAAAATAGATGATTTTCTTATTTACTACTTAAAAACTATCAAGTAATGAAATACTAGAAATCAACCATAACACTTAAATAGTTTCGAATAACAATCAATAGGAGATAATATTCCAGGGTCACGGGTTATCTAACAATCATGTTGCATTCTTAGCTTAAAATAACTAATTAATTTATCTAGATTGTTAATTGACAAGGTTGATATTACTTATAAGAATCTGTCGAGTCCTTACTCGCCTATTTAAGCTAACTTAATACCTATATGTCTATGGAATTAAGATTAACAAGAAGGCATTTACAATTTCTGTATTGCGACCGAGCAAGGCAATTAGGTATATGTCTATCCTAATTGCGAATCTGTTCCCCGATGCCCGGGTTTAAGAACTTGCTCTATTTAATTCTATATGCAATCTAGAGTTTCCACTTTCGAGTTCAACTCTAGATTCGTAGATAGTATTTCACTGTTAGCTGCTCAGCAAAATAATTAAAAATAGAATTAAATAAACAACCCAATATGATAAAATCAACTTCGTCAAATTAAACTTCAAACATCAACATTCATGTATACCCATGACCCTAGAACAATAGGGTTCTTAGCCACTCATGTTCATACAATCATCAAAAATAATGTTTTAAACATAAAACTAATGAGTACTAGGAAAGGGATGGAAGAATTGATCAAATCCTTGCTTCCGAGTGTTTGGCGCCTCCCTCTTCTCTCTAAATCACGTCCTTCCTTCAAAAATAGGTTTAGGTTGGCTTTTATATGAGTTGGGGGCATCTAGGGGTCGAAATAATCGAGTCCTAGTCGAAAAAGGACACTTTTCCATCTTGAGCGTCCAGGGCAGCGTGGGGCGCTGGCCCTGGCGCTCAAATATTTTGGCTACTGTAAATTGCGCCACAGCCAGCGCCCCACGCTGGCTGTGGCCCTCAAATCTCACTTTTTGCGATTTTGTCCCGATTTTGCTCCAATTCGCGCCCTTTCGTCCCAAATTGCATCCGAATGATCCCTACACATAGAAATACTAAAATTTAGCACAAACAATCATATTAAACATCTCAAATCGTCGAGACATGAGTAAAATGTGAGGCGATATATATAAAAATATGCATACATTAAACCAATTATCAACACCCCACACTTAGACTCTTGTTCGTCCTCGAGCAATGGAACTATATTAGCACCCCAAAAACATACTTAGCACTATGAAAGAGGACTTCACAATTAATTCAATCAAACACCCTACCTTTTGACCGTGATCGATGTCGGCAATTAAGCATGAACACACAAATTTCACATTCTTCCCATTTTTAAATAGCCCAAGTATACTCAATATTTTTCAACCAACTCAAGCAACCTCTCCACAACCACCTTACCTCAAGAGACGACTCGTTACCACTAAGCATCCTCAACACACGCACTCACCCAACACAAGAAAGTGTACAATTTCACCAATCCGTCATGAGATCAAGTGCCCTCACCAAAAGAAAAAGAGTGAATATCAAAGTAGTCCACAAATTTAAATATGTCATTGAACATAAATTAAGGACATCACACAATTGAACAACATTTACTCACTCTCACAAAGAATTCATGTGCATCCCGTGGTCGTACCATAAGCTTGCCCATAGTGTACATCTCTACTAATCTAAGCTAGCTAAATCTAGGATCAATTAGGACTTTAAGGTTGTAATGTAGGCTAAAGGACGGGTAGGATACATTTAGGAATAGTGACTAACCCTCCTAAGCACTTTAATATACTACACTCACAATTCAAGCGCAATATCTTCTCAACCCATTCACTTGTCATACACCATAACTAACATAGCCCTCTTTTCCATCAAGCACCTCTATGGATTCACTAGCACAAGTGAGAAAGATTAGGAGGTGTGTATATTTCTACATTATTTGAACTTTTGTTTGCTTTTTCTTGCAAAAATTTTCCTCTTTTTATTTTATTTTATTTAACACACACTCCATACATTGAAATTCATAAGCTAGTGACCTTTATTCACCATTTTAGTGCACCTTAAGGGCCCTTTCATGGTTCCACTCGAAAGCCACTTCCTAATCTCTCACCTTACTTCTTTTAGCGACTAAGTTCCTTAGGAGGTAAAGGTTCAACAAGCTCAAATTAAGAACAACTAGGAGTACGGCTTGTAATGTGGTTGCCAAGGAAACGGTCTATAGGCTCAAAGGGGCTAGCAATGGAAAAATTTTATTTGTCAGTAACAAGCACCTTTATGGTCAAGCAAGAAACGCCTATGTCATCTCCTAGACTAGCACAACTTAATGATTTCGCGTTGATTAACACATGGGGCAAGTTCTAGACTATACAGGGTAGCACAGAATATCAGCAATCCTTACACACACATGGCACTTGACTCACTCCAGACGGTTCTGTGTGACTCTCAAGTCAAGCAAGCATATCAAGTTGAGGATTTTTAAGCAATAATGCACTAGTGGCATACAAGTCAATCAACTGAGAAAAAGGCGTCAAAGAGTAGGCTACTTAATCTACTTGGGCATTACAATTCAAATCATATATGCAGGAAGACAGAGCGCATGCTCTAACTTAACTTGCCAATACCAAACATGTCAACAGGTACCTCAGAGCAATCTCAGTTTTCTCCCTTATCCTACCCCCCTCCCCCCCAAAAAAACACCCGGTTCGAGCTACACCCTTGGAAAAGAACCGGCGTCCAAAGAAAAACCAAGGGATACTACCTAACTATCAAAAATAAAACAAAAGAAAATCTTTTTGGTATTTTTAATCGGACTTTAATCCCTCAAGAAAATTGTCCAACAGATCCATCGTCGGGAAAAATCCAAGTTTTTGTTAATATTTTTATTTTATTTTATGTAATCTAGCTAATTAGACTATGTTAGTCTTAAACTAAGCTAAAAGGTGATAAAAGAAAAAATAATAATAACACTAATTTTTTTTTATACAATTCAAGGAGTATTCCCTCCACCCCACACTTAAACAATGCATAGTCCCCGATGCTTAATAAATTGTAAAATAAAATAAGGTGGAAAGAAAGAACTCCCTGTTAGTCGGAGTCTGCCTCATCAGGATGCCAACCAGCTGCGGCAATGGGCTCATCATCATCTCCTAAGGGTACCAAAGCCATTGGTCCCATAACTTCATCATCATCCGCATCCTCATTATCAGATTCCTTGTCAGTGTTTTCATCCGCAGACGGATGAACGGGACTGCCTGGTATTATGCCGAACATCTCCTTGGAAGAACTGGAGAGATCATTTCGCAATTGCGTGCGCTCCTCATCTGACACCCCAAGCTTGCTCATAATAACATTGAGGGATTTGTAAAGATACCTGTTGAAATTTTTGTCCCTCTCATTCCTAGCATCTTGGTTGAGCTTGGATGTGGACTCTAGCATGGATGTGATGTCTAACAATATTGTGGGTGCCTCTACTACCTCATCATAGCCAGGGTACTCTGGTACCCTACGAGAGAGCATGTATTGTGTCAGGATATTGCCAAAAAAACCCTTTTGATCCTTTCTCCAAAACGGGTGTGGGTCATCTCCCCAAGCATGAGCTCACCCACATTTATGGGGCGCCCGGTCATCAAAAAGTAGATCACGCACACTCGAGCTCGAGTGCACTCACTATTATGTTCAACGGGCATTAATCTAGCTTGCACAAAGTTTTGCCAAACCTTGGCCGTTTTGTTGAAGTCGAACCGGAGCATTTCAAGGTGAATATTTCCCTTTGTTCACGTCCATTTTTCATGAGAATCAATGCCACAAAGTGTGTGATGTATTGCTTGGTAGCTTGGACTTTTGACGAAATTTCGAAGCCTTCGTGGGTTAGGACTATCAACTCCCAAAAAATGACACAAGGCTTCCCTATCCATTGGATTTTCCTTTCCTCTGACCCACGACTCGTCATTTTTCTCGTTCTAGTTGGCATATAACTCTCTTACTATGCTGAGATTTGTCGGGCCCGGACATTCGAGGAGCTTATCCATCTTCTTTTCAATCAATGTAGCAAGTACATCTGGGAAGTTCCATTCTAAAGCCTTCACATTTATCCACATTTCAGACACATATCTCCCATATGGAACAAAAGTATCATGCCATTTGATGGCGTCATCCCGAACAAGTTCTACTCGAGGCCGTGGTGGCCTCGTAGACCCGCTAGCCTGTTGCTTTCCCTTGGCTTATCGGGAAGAGCTCTCGACTTGCTTGCGTTTCTTTGGACGGGGAGCAGTAGTGGAGGACTTCCCCACCCCTTTTCCTTTAGCGGTATCGTCACGAGCCATAGCAACCTACACATGATAAACACAAAGATGAGAATTAATCAAGAGATGTTGCCTAAGGTTATCGTGAGAGGCAAGATGACCCCACACTTAAAACCTAAGGCTATGTATAATCGAATCATAATATTGATTCAATGTGCACCAATGTGTCATCACAAGTCTATAGGTACTTAGATTTCCCTATGCCATAAAATTCAATTAGTCTAACATGGCCGTAACTTAACTATGGTGCAAGCATAACAAAGCTAAAGTCTACATTACTACACTATTTTAGTATACTAACTACAACTTACAAAAGTTTACAACAAGATACAATACCCCCAAAACACCCCACACTTCGCCCTAACTCATATACAACTACACTCGGCTACTTAGACTTCACCGGTGTTCAAATTTACTCTCTTAAGCATTTTAGCAAACACCTTGTGAGCATCAATTTTGCTCTTCTATTTCAACAATGGTGGGAGAAGGTGGGCCTCCCAAATTTACATGAAGTAGAGGAAATTATAGTTTACTACTTCAAACACAACTGCTCAACCAAATTTTTGTACCAATTTCGTGTATAATCATTCCACCCACAATAACATCCAAATATGTTTAAGAGACCTAGGGGGTTTGAGGATTGGGGGAGAAAGAAGACTACAAATACTCTAAGAACTTCCAAAATATAAGAAAAAAGATAAGAAGAAGAACAAACCTTAGAGTATTGAGATGGAATTGAGCAAGGAATATTGTGAGAACTTGAGAGAAAGGGGGAGAAGAAGAGCAAACCGTGTGGTTTTTTTTAGAAAATGAGGGGTTTTGGGTTTTAGCTATTTTAATTTAGGTGGGAGATGGGTTTGGGTAATTGGGTATGGGTTGGGTTATGAGTGTATATGGGTAATTGGGTAGGGTATTTTTAATTAAACAAAGAAAACGAAAAAAAAAATTTACTTACCTGAACCGCCAGCCAAGCGCCCCACGCTGGGGCTGGCGTTGAAGCTTCCGAGCTGCTGCAAAGTGCGCCCCAGGCAGCGTGGGGCGCTGGCCTGGGCGCTCAATTTGCTATTTTTTTTTAAAACAATCCCGACTACCCGAGCACTCAATATATACATTACACACCATTTCAACCTACAAAGAAAAAATTATGGCCTATAAAAGAAAAAACTATGCTTCGAAAGCGGTAAAATATGGGTTGCCTCCCAACGAGCGCCTAATTTAACATCGCGGCACGACTCAACACGTGTTTAAGCATCTGCCAAGTCCACTGAGGTCTTGTGACGTGCAATGTCACCACCCCAATAATGTTTTATTCTCTGGCCATTTACCAAGAAGGTACCACTTGAGCTCGTATCACGCAGTTCCACCGTTCCGTGAGGCCTCACACTTACCACAACAAAAGGACCTGCCCAACGAGACTTAAGCTTTCCAGGGAATAGCTTCAACCTTGAATTGAACAAGAGAACTTCTTGACCCGGCTCAAACTCTCGATGTTGAACGTGCTTGTCATGCCACCTCTTCGTCTTTTCTTTATATAATTTGGCATTTTCATATGCGTGCAATTGAAATTCATCAAGCTCGTTGAGTTGTAACAACCTATTCTCACCATCTGAGTCCATATCCAGATTTAGCTTTTTGATCGCCCAATAAGCTTTATGTTCAAGCTCGACGGGCAAGTGGCATGCCTTCCCATAAACGAACCTGTACGGAGAAGTACCTATGGGAGTCTTGTATGTAGTTCGATATGCCCATAATGCATCATCCAGCTTCCCTGCCCAGTCTTTTCTATTTCCACTTACTATTTTCTCCAGAATCTACTTTACCTCTCTATTTGAAACTTCCACTTGACCACTCGTTTGGGGATGATAGGCAGTGGAAACTTTGTGCTTAACTCCATACTTTGTAAGAACATTATTCAGCAATTTGTTACAAAAGTGAGTTCCTCCGTCGCTTATTAACACTCTTGGAGTCCCAAAGCGCGTGAAGATGTGCTTCTTTACAAAGCTTACCACTACCTTTGTGTCATTAGTAGGAAGAGCAATGGCCTCCACCCACTTAGAAACATAGTCGACCGCCACCAAGATGTACCTGAGACCATTAGAATATGGGAACGGTCCCATGAAATCAATCCCCCAAACATCAAAAAGCTCTACTGCCAGAATATTTTGCAAAGGCATTTCGTGCTTCCTCGTGATAGTTCCGGTTCTTTGGTATCTGTCACACTTTTTAACAAAGGCATGTGCATCCTTAAATAATTTTGGCCAATAGAAACCTGATTGTAGCACTTTTTGGGCGGTTCTATCCCCACCGTGATGACCTCCATATGGCGAAGCATGACAGCCATGCAATATTGCATTCATCTCTTCCTCAGGAACACACCTTCGCACCAACTGATCTGCGCATTGCCTATATAAGAATGGCTTATCCCACATGTAGAGCCTCACATCATGTAAGAATCTTCTTCTATTATCAGGTGTTAATTCTAGTGGTGTCACCTCACTTGCAATAAAATTCACATAATTCGCATACCATGGGGTTTCACCTGAGGTGACTGCTAATAACTGCTCATCAGGAAATGTTTCTTTGATTGACCCTCCTTCAGCTACATGGTTCCGACTTTCTAATCTGGACAAGTGATCAACCATTTGATTTTCTGTCCCTTTTCGATCTCGGATCTCTAATTCAAATTCTTGCAAGAGGAGGACCCAACGAATCAGCCTCGGCTTGGCATCTTTCTTTTCAAACAAGTATCTGATAGCTGAATGATCTGTGTAGACGATAACTTTGGTCCCCGGCAACTGCGCCAAAAACTTGTTGCAACCAAACACACTCACGCAAGTATACGTGGTCGTCAAGTAATAGAGTAGTGAATAAAGTATCGTTCCCACGAAGACTTATGATTAACTTTTGACTAATTCAAACTCAAATAACTTATCGATTCAAGCGATTTCTTACAAAATAGAAGATTTTCTTATTTACTACTTAAAAACTATCAAGTAATGAAATACTAGAAATCAACCACAATACTTAAATAGTTTCGAATAACAATTAATAGGAGATAATATTCCAGGGTCACGGGTTGTCTAACAATCATGTTGCATTCTTAGTTTAAAATAGCTAATTAATTTATCTGGATTGTTGATTGACAGGGTTGATATTACTTATAAGAATCTGTCAAGTCATTGCTCGCCTATTTAAGCTAACTTAATACCTATATGTCTATGGAATTAAGATTAACAAGAACGCATTTACAATTCCTGTAAAAACCCAGTGGAAAAAAATTATAGTGAAGGAAAAAGAGTTCACATGTTTAATAATACGCCTTTTGATTGCCTCATTAAAAATCTTGCAAGAAAAATTCAGTGAGACAAAACCTTATAAGGGAAAAAGAGTACAACGTGTATTGACTCCCCCGGACGAGAGCATCAATTCACATATTTGAGCCTTCGCATCCCAATCTTGTACGCTAGCTTCTTGAATATTGACGTCGGTAGAGATTTAGTGAACAAATCAACCATATTATCACTTGAATGAATCTGTTGCACATTGATATCACAATTCTTTTGAAGATCATGAGTGAAAAATAACTTTGGTGAAATGTGTTTTGTCCTATCTCCTTTTATGAATCCTCCTTTCAATTGGGTTATGCATGCTGCATTATCTTCATACAAAATTGTGCGTAATTTGTCACACTTCAAACCACATTTTCACTAATAAGATGTATTATAGGCCTCAACCACACACATTTTTGACTTGCTTCATGAATAATAATTATCTCTGCATGATTAGATGAAGTAGCAACGATTGATTGCTTAGTCGATCGCCAAGGTATGGCAGTGCCTCCATATGTAAACACATAGCCTGTTTTAGATCGAGCCTTGTGTGGGTCAGATAAATACCAAGCATCGGCATAACCAACAAGGTCAGGATTGCAATCATTGCCATAAAATAAGCCTATATCAGTAGTCCCTTTTAGATACCGCAATATATGTTTGATTCCATTCCAATGTCTCCTTGTAGTAGCAAAGCTATATCTTGCTAAGACATTAACTGAAAAAGTTATGCCAGACCTTGTAATGTTAGCAAGATACATTAGTGCACCAATTGCACTAAGATATGGTATTTCAGGACCAAGAAGCTCTTCATTCTTTTCTTGAGGTCAAAATGGGTGTTTATTCATATCAAGTGATCGAACAACCGTCGGAGTACTTAATGGATGTGCTCCATCCATGTAAAACCCTTTCAATACCTTATATATGTAAGTAGATTGATGAACAAAAATCCTGTTTGCCAAATGTTCAATTTGCAAACTGAGACATAATTTTGTCTTTTTGAGATTTTCATCTCGAATTCATTCTTTAAATAATCAATTGCCTTTTGGAGTTCTGTAGGAGTTCCAATAAGGTTTATGTCATCAACATATACGGCAAGTACAACAAACTCCGATGTTATTTTCTTTATAAAAATACGTGGACAAATGACATCATTTATATAACATTCCTTTAATAAATACTCACTAAGGCGGTTATACCACATTCTTCCTGATTGCTTTAGACCATACAAAAATATTTGTAATTTGATTGAAAATATTTTTCGGGATTTTGAGTTATGTGTGTCAGGCATTTTAAATCCATCGAGAATTTTCATGTATATTTCATTATCAAGTGTGCCATAAAAGTAGGTTGTAACCACATCCATTAAATGCATGCTAAGCTTTTCATGGACAACAAAACTAATGAGATAGCGAAATATTATTGCATCCATAACAGGTGAATATGTCTCTTCATAATCGACATCAGGCCTTTGTGAAAATCCTTGTGCAACAAGGCGTGCCTTATATCTTTGTACCGCATTTCTCTCACATACAAAGACTCATTTATAGCCAACAAGCTTTACACCATTTGGTGTTTGGACTACATGACCGAAAGCTTCACGTTTCACGAGTGAATCTAACTCAGATTGGATTGCTTCTTGCCATTTTGGCCAATCAAATCTTTGTCGACATTCTCCAACAGATTGAGGTTCAAGATCCTCATTATCTTGCATAATACTAGATGCAACATTGTATGAAAAAATATAATCCACCACTATATTCAATCGATTTAACTTTGTCTCAATGTCGATTGGATTTATTGATAGTTCGTTATTTTCTTGAGTCTCAGGCTCATTGATTTCCTCATGAATCTCAAGATTGGTGAAATCATTAGTTTATTTATGAGACTCATTCATAGTGTCACCTTGATCATTTATTTTTCTTTTCTAGGATTTCGATCCTTAGAACCCAATGGTCTGCCACGCTTTAGGCGTATTTTTGACTCATTAGCTATGAAACTAGAAGATTGTCCAACAGGGGCATCAATACGGATTGGAACATTCTCTACAAGGATATGTGATTTCGTTATCCTTTTCAGATCCATAAATGCATCTGGCATTTAATTTGCTATTTTCTGCAAATGGATAATCTTTTGCACTTCTTTTTACCAAATAGAGGCATGTGGATCAAGATTAGGTAATGATGGATTTTTTCACAAAATTTCTCGTTTGGTTTCACCATTTTCTCCCCCTAATTTTGGGGAAAATGTCTTATCGAATCGACAATTTGCAAATCGAGCAGTGAACAAATCTCCCGTTAATATTTCGAGGTAGGGAATAATAGATGGCGATTCAAACCCAACATATATTCCTAACCTTCTTTGGGGACCCATCTTGGTGCTATATAGTTTTGCTATAGGCACATATACTGTGCACCCAAAAATTGTTAAATGGGATATATTAGGTTCATGACTCAAAACTAATTGTACTGAGCAATATTTATGATAACTTATCGGTCTGAGACGAACTAGCATTGTTGCATGCAAAATGGCATGACCCCAAACAGAGTGGGTAACCTCGTTTTCATGAGTAACGGTCTTGCTATCAATTGCAGACGTTAATAAATAATAATCATTAAATTCTTGGGATGAAAACTCAGCAGCATTATTAAGTCTAATAGACTTAATTGGATTATCGAGGAATTGTGTCTGTAGTCGAATTATTTATGCCATTAATTTTGCAAATGCCTGGTTGCGAGATGACAATAGGTACACATGAGACCATCTAGAAGATGCATCTATTAAGACGATAAAATATCTAAACGACCAAACTTCTACATAGGCTCCGTAACTTTTGTAATTGAAACTAGGTGGGTGAATAAGTCCATTAATGTCCCCTTATATACGTTCCAAAAATGTTGGGGACTCAATTCCAACCTTTGTTGGTGATGGTCTAATAATTAAATCACCTTGATAACAAGAAGTGCAAGAAAATTCATTATTTAATAGAATCTTTAAATTCATTAATGGATGCCCATTTGAGTTCTCTATAATTCATCTCATCATAATTGATCCAGGATGTCCCAATCGATCATGCCAAAATACAAAAGTATTGGGTTCAATAACCTTCTGGTTTACGATAGAATGTGCCTCAATTGCACTAATTCTTGTCCAATACAGGCTACAAGATATATATGAGAACTTCTCAATAACCCTTTTTTGGCCAGAGATATTCTTGGTAACGATGAGATATTCAAGATTATTCCCATCTATTATCTCAATATGATATCCATTTCGGCGGATATCTTTAAAACTCAACAAGTTCCTCTTGGACTTGGAGGAGAACGTTGCATTATCTATGATAAGTATTCTTCCCCTAGGCAGAGTTATAGTAACTCTTCTAGAGCCTTCAATTAGATTACTACAACCATAAATTGTAGTAACATCCGCCTTGCACATACTTAAATGAGAGAAATATTTCTTCTCTTTGAATATTGTATGTGTCGTACATGAATCAATTAAACAAAAATTTTTACAATTAAACTTTGATCCAACTTTGCTTTGTGAGGTATCCATATTTGTTTCCCATGATTTGACATACAAAATAAATATAGGAATAAACATTAGTATTTTCAGAGAAAAAGAGAAAAGAAACAAAGTTAAATTAATGATTCAATAATGACCTTTTAATGCAATTTTGAGCAACTCTGATTAGGATACTAATTGATACTAATAACTACTACTCATGCAAAAAAATATGATTACATGATGTTTATTCACTAGCTAATATAAATAAACGAAAATAAAAACCAAACTACTCAATCATCTTTAACCACGGATCCATCACCGATCAAGTAGTTTATTTTTCCATCAGGGTGCTCAAAGGAGCCCCTCCAGAGTTATCCGTGCAGATTATAGCGCTTGGGTTGAAGGAGCCCCTCCGGAGTCTGTACACACCCCCAGTGAGCGCAGGTACCTACTGAGTGCCGAGTGCTGAGTGACTGAGAGGCATGAGTGATGGTGAGGTATGCCCGAGGGGCTGTATACGAGTGACTGTGAGGTTTGCCCGAGGGGCAGTATATGAGTAATGTTTTGCTCGAGGAGCTGTTTATGATTTCATCATTTTTTTGCTTACTTTGCATTGAGCCTTTGTTTGAAAACTGTTAAAAATATCTTTAATGATTTTTCTGGAACTGGGTTTAAACGAGATGTTTTGATTCAAACCCTGATTTTAAAAGCATGTGGTACTCAGATTTCATGATATGAACTCTATATGCTTATTGCTCGTCACTACTGCTCAGTCTTTATTTATGATTGTTACTTACTGATTTGGCGTACTCACGTTACTCCCTGCACTTTGTGTGCAGATCCATGTATAGCTGGACACGGTAGCGGTTATTTATTATTCCGATTGCAGATTTTTTCGGGGATAGCAAGATAGCTGCCTGGCGATCGCAGCCCTGCTCTTCACCCTATTATCTTCCTTTAGTTGTATTTAGCTATTTTCCAAGCTGAGTTAGTCTTGATATTGTTAGACGGATTGTAGTAGATGTTAATGACTAGTGACACCCCGATGTCGGGCTTTTCTTTTTCGTACTTTTATTTTGATTTGAACTCCTTTACGAAGGTTTTTACGCTAAATAGCCTTGAAATTATCTTTGAAATGAGAATATCGGTTTGTTTTGGATTGAGTCGGCTTGCCTAGTTCCATGATAGTCGCCATCACGACAAGTTAGGTTTTTGGGGTCGTGACAGCAAATGTGAAGGAATTGATCGCATAAGCGGGGAAGGTCGTAGGTACGACGCAGACGCTGCAGAAGTGGGCTCGCAGAAGTGAGCTGTTGTACGCAGAAGTGAAGGAGGCGGACCTGGGCTTGGTCCTTACCTGCGATATTTTGTCCGCAGAAGCGGAGCCGCAGGTTCGACAGTGGCATCACAGGTGCGAAAACCTCTCGGCAGTGAGGTTCATTTAAGTAGGGAATTTGGCCATTTTTTACTCATTTATTTCATTTCTTGGGCGATTTTGGAGCTTCTTGGAGAGGGGTTTTCACCTAACTATTGAAGGTAAATAATTTCTATCCTATGTAAGTTAAATACATAGATTAAGGGTAGATTTTAACATGTAAAATTGTAAAAATTATGGATTTAGTTGAAAAACCTAGGTTTTGATAAAAATGGGATTTAACCACGAAAATGATTATGGAATTGGGTGAAATTTATTTGAGTTCGTGAGGTTTATGGGTAACAACTATCTTCGAAAATTTCCGAAATTCAGGCACGTGGGCCCGAGGGTAAATTTTAAGAATCTTCCAAATTGGGTTGGGTAATTACTCTAATAGCTAAATTATTAACTTTTGAGCGTATATTGATTATTTTATATGGCATTTGACTAGTTTCGGATTGTTCGGCACCAAGTTGGGTCCTTAGAGTAAATTTGTGGCCGGAAAGTGAGCTTTGAGATGAGGTAAGTCTCTTGCCTAACATTGTAAGAGGGAATTTACCCCATAGGTAATTTAAATTAATATTTGATTCAAATTGTGGGGGCTACGTACGCACGATGTGACGAGAGTCCGTGCGTAGCTACTAATTATGCTTAAGTCCGGGTAGTTTAGGACCCAAATCATGAAATACTTGTGATGTTTGTACCCTACTTGTTAATTAAAGTGCCTAAATTATATTGAAACTTGTTAAAGGATTTGTAAAGACCGAATTTCACTTACTTGAGTTTTGGCGGGTCACTTGCCCGTTAATAGAGATTGTGCTTCTTTGTGTGTTAGCCTTATAATAGCTTTTAAATCAGATGTTTATAAAATAATCCCTCTTCTTGTGGAGCGGGCCGAACACCTCAGCAGTATAATAGATGCATTTGTGGTTCGTGCCGCTCGACCCTCGGGAGTGTACACATTGTTCTGGATTGGGCCGTATGACCTCAACATAAAT
The DNA here is from genome assembly GCF_000390325.3 of Nicotiana tomentosiformis. NCBI lineage: Eukaryota > Viridiplantae > Streptophyta > Magnoliopsida > Solanales > Solanaceae > Nicotiana > Nicotiana tomentosiformis. The sequence continues at coordinate 131,041,872 of NC_090814.1, read as the reverse complement.
CGTGCGTGTTAATGCTTGGAGTCTGAACACAATTGATATTATTTTCATGAATTGAGAGGTTATAATTATTTAATTGCTTGAGATTTACTTGGAATTAGTATGTGTTAGTGGAAAATTTTTGGAATGTAATATTAGTTAAAGAATTATTTAATCACTGTTGCTATTGTGTTAATATTATTATTCACATTTTCTATGCTTAATTAGCATTCATATATTATATTGTTAGTCTATAGTAAGTATCGATGCCTACCCATCGTCACTACTTCTTCAAGGTTAGACTGGATACTTACTGGGTACATGTTGTTTATGTACCCCCGGTACATTTTTGCACTAGTCGTGCAGGATCTGAGGCAGGTGAATCTGGTAGTCATTCCGGCGCGCACCCTCGATACCCCGAGGCTTAGTGGTGAGCTGCTTTCTAAGTCCGTTCTGCAGCACCCTAAGTCTCTCTTTTGTATTTTATTTTCTGTCTACTCTATTTTAGACAATAGTTTAGTGTTATGTATATTCAACTAGTTGCTCATACACTTGTGACACCAGGTCTTGAAATACATGCTAGTAGATTTTATGATTTTTGGAGCATTTATTTCACTGCATTTGCTCACTTTTTAGTTTTCGCTTTATTTTATTAAATTTTCTACTCCTTATTTTCTTAATAAATGAAATTCAACTACTTGAAAATTTATTAAAAAGAACAATTACATGGTTAGTTCACCGTTGGCATACCTAGCGGCGACGTTGGGCGCCATCACGACCTATAGGAGAAATTGGGTCGTAACAATATTGGAGGCATGAAACGTTGTGAACATTTTTTCAAGTATATCATAGTCAATGACACTATCTCCACAAAGTTTCAATTTAGAAGTAATTCTGAACATCGCCGAATTGTATTCAGAAACAGACTTAAAGTCTTGGAGCCTTAGATGAGCCCAATCATATCGTGCTTGTAGAAGTGTGACCAACTTTAAGTTGTCATAACTTTTCTTTAAGCCATTCCACAAAACAAGTTGATCTTTGACTGTGAGATATTCTATTTTCAATCCTTTATCAAGGTGATGGCGCAAGAAAATCAAGGCCTTAGCACAGTCTTGGGTAGATGCTTTATTTTTATCTTTAATGGCGTCTCCAAGACCCATTGCATCTAAATGGATTTCAACATCCAACACCCATGCCATATAGTTCTTGCCCGGAATTTCAAGGGCAACGAACTTTTTTTTCATAATATCAGTTATAATTAAAATAGGAGAAAAATTATACCCTAGTCTTCTCAAAAAGCTTTCTGAGATGGTAGAGTCTCGTGCTGATAACATATTATGGAATAATAGAAAATAAAGTAAAACAAGAGGAATTTAAAGGGAGATAATTAATAAACTTTTCTCCATATTATTCTTCAAGTGTTTGGGCCTATTTATAGGTACTTTTGCATGAAAGTATTTGGCCACTTGTCCAAAGTCTTGACACTTGTTGAAAATGCTTTGCCATTTGTTGAAAATCTTGACATTTGTTGAAAAGGTTTTGACACTCGTTGAAAGTTTTACATTTGTTGAAAGACCCTTTCACTTGTTGAGGACCATGCCACTTGACCATAATTTGTAATTTCATAATACATTAACGTTCGCTCTTAATATTATTTATAACATCAATAAATAATTTTCAACGTCGAACTGATTCGGCTTTAGCCTTTTCTAATTTTACTTTATTTTAAGTGACAACAGTCTGTATGGTATTGTAGTAAACTTGTCACGGGTTTGTTTTTGACTTTGACTTATAGGTACATTGATTTTGAGTGGGACAATTTTTTTTTTACTTAATTTATTAGGTTTAAATACGAAGCATGCAGACTTTATGAAAATGATTCTTAATTAGAGTAGAAGATAGACTTGAAGATCAATTATTTCTTTGACCGCATCTTGTATTTGTGCGAGTTTGTAATATAAGACGATTAATTTCCCACGCTCAAATCAAATGCAAACGAGAAATTGTACAAAAAGAATGTATGTCGAATTTAAAAGTAGAGCATGTGTTTTCCACTTTCTTTTTTTGGGGAAAATCAAATCATAAAATTAATTGTCTTTTCTGATATTCCCAATTACTCCATCCGGTCCACAATAAGTGACCAATTTAGTTTTTTATTTTAGTCTAAAATAAGTGTCTATTTATATAATCAAGAAAAAATTCAATTTATTTTTTCAAAATTACCCTTATGTATGTATCCCTAAAAAGTCTTTTACTCCTCACATTAACTATGCTGCAATATTTAATTAAGGATAATTTAGTCACACTACCTATTTTTGTCTAGAAATTTATATTTCCTTAATAGGTGTGCCCAAAGCAAATTGGTCACTTATTGTGGATCGGAGGGAGTATTTGGTTTAGCGTGTTGGAACTAATTCTATCAACATCTAAGAATCTAAAGGCCTTCTATTTTTACTTTTTCTTTCTAATAAAAGATAAAGTTGAAAATTTATAAAATTACCAAATTTGATGATTTTGTAAAAAAAAAAAAATACACTACTGTGCAAATGTGCAATTACTCATTTAGAGATATAAACAAAAGTTTTTATGAAAATGAATTAGAATCATTGACGAGAGAATCTAAATTTTGTTTTCTCATATTAAATCAACAAGTTATAGGGGTTAGTAAGCCAATTAAAGAGTAGACACATGTATATATCTATATTTATGCAAATAATTTTGTACATGCTCTCATATTGGAAAGTTTTCTTGCTCTCATAGGAAATGAATTTCAAATCGTGAAAAATATATATATAAAAAATTCTTTATTATGATTTTTTCATATTTAAAATTATATTCGAAACTTTTTGTTAAAAATAAACGGATTCTTTTCAACCGTAAACATCGTACTATTCAATTATCATACATTTATGCTAAAACATTCATTTGCGGAAAAACTAGATACTCTGTGTTTATAGCACAAGTAAAGCTAATAATTGAAGAAAGTGGGGACCACCATTTAATCAGATCAAATTATTAAAGCACATTCAAGAATAGTCCTTGGTCGTTGTACCCTTATTATACCTTCTACCTTTCCCATTCAAACACGCAAAACTTACCGCTGATAAGTCACTACACTTATCATCAACTGTTCTTTTTCTTACTTATCATTAATGGAATCCTATATGGATCTGTTACTTTAGTTATCACCTTATTCAAACTATTTTAAATGATAATAACTCATGTCTTATCACACCTTCATACTGCGACGTGGCGAGCTGTAGAACTACTCAAAAGTCGACGCGTTTGGTGGACCAAAATTTCTTGTGTTATCGTTTACTTCACGACTAATGCAGGCGCGTAAGGAACATTCTCGCTACACTTTCTCCATTTTCAAATAAAAAGCAGTGCGAGAGTGAAAGAAGCAGCACAAAATTAGATTAGATTAGAAAGAGAAAGAAGAGGGTAAGGAAAAAAGTAAGGAAAAAGACGGAGGCCCACCGCAAAAGCCCAAAAAAACCTCACCTTCTTCTTCTTCGTCGTTGTCTGCTTCCTTCTGCAAATCCCGATCTGTACGTGTTTATTGCTGAATTCAAGGTATACTTTGATATTAATTTTGGTTCTATTTTTTGTGGTTGTTTAATTGTCGCGTGTGTTTTTCCAATTGTGTTTGGTGCATGTTTGTTCATTGGTTTTTTGATTCGACTCGATCGGTCGTGAAAACCCTAAATTGATTTGCCTATGGCGGTTGTTAAGGTGGATCTAGGTACGAGGTTAGTTTGATCAGTCAACGTGATGACTTCGTTGAGCAGAGAACTGGTGTTTCTTATACTTCAGTTCTTAGATGAAGAGAAGTTCAAGGAAACAGTTCACAGGTAAAGACTGCTCCTTTTTGCTCTTTCTGTTTCTAGTTTTTATTTTGGTAATAATTCTCCTTGTTAGTAATTTTAATTTTTAAAAGGATTTTTGGTTGTTTTATGTTGTCTGTTTCTGATTAAAGGTTGGAGAAGGAGTCGGGCTTCTTCTTCAACATGAGGTACTTTGAGGATTCGGTTACTAATGGAGAGTGGGATGATGTGGAAAAGTATCTATCTGGTTTTACTAAGGTAGATGATAACCGCTACTCCATGAAAATATTTTTTGAGATCAGAAAACAGAAGTATCTTGAAGCACTCGACAGGTACTACCGGCTCTTATGGCGCCTTATTCTCCATGTTGATTTTTAGCCGTTTCGTTGTTGATTTGATTTGGGTGATTTTTTTTAATTTCTTTTTGTTGTTGCAGGAATGATCAAGCAAAGGCTGTGGAGATTCTAGTGAAAGATCTGAAAGTATTTTCCACATTTAATGAAGATTTGTTTAAGGAAATAACACTACTCTTGACGTTGCAGAATTTTAGGTATAATTTTTTTATGTTGGTGTAATTTAAGAGGGTAGTGGTTGTTACAGTGAAGAGATGCTAGCATTCATGATTTGGTGTGTAGTTTTCTTTGGTTGAGAAATTGAGAAGTACTAATTGAGCAAAATTGTTTATTCAGCATGAATGC